>NW_006239375.1:294127-354739 GCF_000226075.1 Solanum tuberosum | reverse complement strand
TATGCATTTTCCTACGATGTCCATCTATGGTAGCATTGCATTGCATCCCATATACTTAGTACATTCAAATGTACTAACGCATACTCTATGCCTACATGATGTCACCATGTAGGGACCGGAGCACCGCTTGACCCTCCTCTTCCGCGTGGCTAATACGATTTTCTATCGAGGTTATTGGTGAGTCCTCCATTCCGGGGACGTTGCTCATGATCTTTTGCTATGTATAAGACTTTTTTTCTTTTTAGTTATGTTTTGATTATGAGGGTGAGCCCGGTAGTTTGTCTTGGCCCCCGCTAAGTACTCATGTTTAGAGGTGGTGTTGGACAAGTTGTGTATTATTCTTGAGCTTGACTCATCTATGGTATTTATATATCATTTCTTTTTTTTTTTCTTGTTCCCTTAGTCCCGATTTCCCCCTTGATTATGCTTATCGCTTATGGTCATTTTAATTGCTTCTGCGACCAAGGATGTGTAATGATACGCTATGAGGCTTGTTTGGGGTTCCTTCGGGTTTCCCATTCGCCGGTCACGTCTAGGCCCTAGGCTTGGGTCGTGACAAACTTGGTATCAGAGCCCTAGGTTGATAGATCCTCGGAGTCCAACACACCGCGTTGATTAGAGTCCGATTCATGGTTGTGTTGTGCACCACAACTATGAGTAGGAGGCTATGAGACGTTTTAGGAAATGTTTTCCCTCTTCATGTTCTAAGTCGTGCTGTAGAGTTGAATTAAATTCTTCCCTAACGATTGTTCTTTGCTATGCTAGATTATGCCTAATACAAGAGGAAGACGAGCCCGCGCACCCGAGGAACAACCGACCAATGGGGATTTTCGGGATGCCCTTACTTTATTTGCACAAGCCATGGCTAATCAATCCAACCACGGGGCCCAAGCCCCTCAGGCTTCTACCCCGGCATCTCGGGTGAGAGACTTCGTGCGGATAAATCCCTCGGAATTCTATGGATCTAAGTTAGATGAAGACCCTCAAGAGTTCATTGATGAAGTCCACAAGATATTAGCTATCATGGGCATGAGGTCAGAAGATAAGGCGGAGTTGGCGGCCTACCAACTAAAAGGAGTGGCCCAAATATGGTACAACCAATCGAAGGAAGAGAAGGGGGCAAACTATGTGGTGCCTTGGGAAGAGTTCAAAATGGCTTTCCTTAATTGATTCTTTCTTCTTGAACTTAGGGAAGCCAAAATTGGTGGAGTTCATGAATTTAAAACAAGGGTCTATGAGTGTGAGGGAGTATGCCTGAAGTTTAACCGACTTTCAAGATATGCTCCACACTTGGTTGCCGACTCACGATCTAGACTGAACAAATTCGTGATACTTGTGAGGGTTAGGGATGTGGAGTCCAAAACCCTTCCTATAGAGTCGGTTCCGGGTGTAAATGAATTCCTTGATGTCTTTCCTAATGACCTTCCCGGTGTTCCTCCCGAAAGGGAAATAGATTTTGGCATAGACCTCCTCCCCGATACTCAACCCATTTCTATTCCCCCTTTACCGTATGGCCCCGGCGGAGTTAAAGGAGTTGAAGGAACAATTGAGGGACTTGTTGGAGAAGGGTTTTATTAGGCCTAGCCAATCACCATGGGGTGCACCGGTGTTGTTTGTGAAGAAGAAAGATGGGTCCCTTAGGATGTGTATTGATTACCGGCAACTCAATAGGGTCACCGTCAAGAATAAATATCCTCTTCCTAGGATTGATGACTTGTTCGACCAATTGCAAGGGGCTAGCCACTTCTCTAAGATTGATCTTCGGTCCGGGTATCATCAAGTGAAGGTGAGGGAGTGTGACATTCCCAAGACAGCCTTCCGGACTAGGTATGGGCATTATGAATTTGTGGTCATGTCCTTTGGGTTGACCAATGCACCGGCTATCTTCATGGACCTAATGAATAGGGTCTTTAAACCCTACCTTGATTCCTTTGTTGTGGTCTTCATTGATGATATTTTAATCTATTCGCATAGCGAGGAAGAACATATGGGTCACTTGAGGGTTGTGTTGCAAAGATTGAGAGAGGAGAAGTTGTATGCCAAGTATGAAAAGTGTGAATTTTGGTTGAGGGAGGTTGCCTTCCTAGGTCATGTGGTGTCGGGGGATGGTATTAAGGTAGACCCTAAGAAGACCGATGTGATTAGAAATTGGCCTAGGCCATTGACCCCGTCGGATATTAGGAGCTTCTTGGGCTTAGCGGGTTACTACCGGAGATTTGTGAATGGGTTTTCTTCTATTGCTTCTCCCATGACTAAGTTGACACAAAAGAAGGCTAAGTTTGAGTGGACCGACGAGTGTGAAAGGAGTTTTCAAACCTTGAAAGATAAACTTGTGTCCGCTCCTATATTGTCACTACCGGATGGGCTTGAGGGATTTGTTGTGTATTGTGATGCTTCTAGAGTTGGCTTGGGTTGTGTCCTAATGCAAAATGGTAAGGTGATAGCCTATGCGTCTAGACAACTCAAAGTGCATGAAAAGAACTATCCTACACATGATCTTGAATTAGCCGCAGTGGTGTTTGCTTTAAAGATTTGGCGTCATTACTTGTATGGGGTACATGTTGATGTGTTCACCGATCATAAGAGCCTCCAATATGTCTTCACCCAAAAAGATCTCAACTTGAGACAAAGAAGGTGGCTAGAATTTCTTAAAGATTATGATATGAGTGTGCATTATCATCCCGGTAAAGCTAATGTGGTGGCGGATGCTTTGAGTAGGGTGTCTATGGGTAGCCTAGCTCATGTTGATATTGGTGATAGGGAAATGGCTAGGGAGGTGCATCGGTTGGCTAGGTTGGGGGTTAGGTTGGAAGAGGTTGGTAATGGTGGTGTGGTCGTTGTTGATGGTGCTAGGTCTTCCTTGGTTGATGAGGTGATAGCAAAACAAGATCTTGACTCTTCCTTGTTAGAATTGAAGGCCTTGGTGAAAGAGGGCAAGGTGGAAGTTTTCTCCCAAGGGGGAGATGGTGCCCTTAGGTACCAAGGTAGGTTGTGTGTGCCTTGTGTTGATGGTTTGAGGGAGAAAATTCTTGAGGAGGCTCATAATTCTTCCTACTCCATTCACCCCGGTTCCACCAAAATGTATAGAGATTTGAGGGATGTGTATTGGTGGGGAGGCATGAAGAAGGACATTGCCAAATTCGTCTCCGGTTGTCATAGTTGTCAACAAGTCAAGGCCGAACATCAAAGGCCGGGTGGTCTAACCCAAGACATAGAGATTCCTACTTGGAAGTGGGAAGAAATTAATATGGATTTTGTAGTTGGTTTACCCAAGACTAGAAAAGGTTTTGATTCTATTTGGGTGGTGGTTGATAGGATGACAAAATTGGCTCATTTTCTACCGGTAAAGACAACATATGAGGCGAAAGATTATGCAAGGTTATATATTCATGACTTGGTAATTAAGGTTGCATGGGATTCCTCTATCCATCATATCGGACCGTGGTACTCAATTTACTTCACACTTTTGGAAGTCCTTTCAAAGGGGTCTGGGTACGAGAGTTAAGCTTACTACGGCCTTTCACCCGCAAACAGATGGACAAGCCAAAAGGACTATCCAAACACTTGAGGATATGCTTAGGGCTTGTGTATTCGAGCTTGAGGGTAGTTGGGATGTCATCTTCCATTGATTGAGTTTGCCTATAACAATAGCTATCATTCTAGCATCGGTATGGCTCCTTTTGAGGCTCTCTATGGGAGGCGTTGTAGATCACCGGTTGGGTGGTTTGAGGTTGGTGAGGTGGCCTTGTTAGGGCCAGATCTAGTTATGGAGGCTCTTGAGAAGGTTAGGATGATTAGAGAAAGGTTGAAGGGCTCTTGAATTCCGAGTTGGTGATTGGGTCTATTTGAAGGTGTCACCCATGAAGGGTGTGGTTCGTTTTGGTAAGAAGGGCAAGTTGAGCCCAAGATACGTGGGTCCTTATAAGGTGATGAGGAGAATTGGCAAGGTAGCTTATGAGTTGGAATTGCCTAGCGAAATGAATTTGGTTCATCCGATATTTCATGTGTCTATGTTGAGGAATTGTGTGGGTGATCCAAATGTATGCGAATTCTCTGTAACTTTCGGTCGACTTCTGCTTCATTTTCTCGAAGGAGTAGCGATCAGGAACGATCTCCACATTGTAGGCGAATCATTCGATGAAGTCCTTAGTGAAACGACCCCAAAAATGCCCAAAAATGTGTTTCGGAAACACCTATAATTGTAATTTCCATATATCTCAAAATCCGTGCATGATTTCGGAAATTCGACTTCATATTCTTATTCAGGGGGTCAAATTGAGTGGGAAATGAGTCTAACCCGAATTTTAGAACAACCGTATCAAAATTTGAAAATCGCAAAAAATGCGATTTTGAGGGTCAACTTTAAAGGGGCATATCTCTCAGCACACAAGGAACTGGAAGGAGCTCAAACTATCAAAATTAAAGCTCTGTGAGTTAGCTTTCCAACGCAATTTGTTTCACCTCATTCCGAGTTAGGATGAAGGAGTTATGACCATTTTCGTAAAACCTGTCCGGCAGAAAATGCAAATTCCAGTAGCCGAAAACACTGTTCACCCGCCTCAATTTTTTTTCTAAGTGTTGGGACGTTTTTATAAAAAGGGGACATATCCATACTTAGTCATTTAACTTCAAAACATCCAAAAACTCTCTCTAAACCCTCTCCAAAAATTCCACCAAGATCATCAACCAAATTCAAGGATCCCAAGCTTTAATTCCGGATTCAAGATTCAATCTCAAGCAATTCTCCATTCCAATCTTCATCAAGAATTCTCCAAAGTTGAGGTATGTGGGTTGATTGTGGAAACCTTCCTTTCCACAAGTCCAACCATTTATCCTCTATTTTACTTCAAGTTTATGGGTCCTTATGATCATTTATGAACTCTTGAATTATGGAATTATTACTACACATCCTATTATGGTCTATTTTTGTATATTATCATGAAATGGAATGATTATATGATGTTTATGGTTTTCATGCCTCAATGATCAAATTATGAAGGTTGTTATATATGTATATATATATGTATGTTGTTGGTGGGCTGTTTTATATGGATTTTGAAATTGGTTGGACTTAGTACTCTTGAAGTACATGATTTCATTTACATGAACAATAGCCCATCATGTGTTTGATAAAATGTCCATTTATAGAATCCTTAGGAAATGGAAGGTCCAATGTACGTCTTATGAATCGAATGGTTATATAATTATTGAAATGATGATGAAATGGACACATGTATATGATTTTCTCTATATACGTGTTGTGAGTCGACCAAGCCTAGTACGGTGGGTAGTAGGCCCGTATAACCGTATCGAGGGGTTGGTACCTTGGTTGCCTAGTACGGGGGGTAGTAGGCCCGTATAACCGTATCGAGGGGTTGGTACCTTGGTTGCCTAGTACGGGGGGTAGTAGGCCCGTATAACCGTATCGAGGGGTTGGTACCTTGGTTGCCTAGTACGGGGGGTAGTAGGCCCGTATAACCGTATCGAGGGGTTGGTACCTTGGTTGCCTAGTACGGGGGGTAGTAGGCCCGTATAACCGTATCGAGGGGTTGGTACCTTGGTTGCCTAGTACGGGGGGTAGTAGGCCCGTATAACCGTATCGAGGGGTTGGTACCTTGGTTGCCTAGTACGGGGGGTAGTAGGCCCGTATAACCGTATCGAGGGGTTGGTACCTTGGTTGCCTAGTACGGGGGGTAGTAGGCCCGTATAACCGTATCGAGGGGTTGGTACCTTGGTTGCCTAGTACGGGGGGTAGTAGGCCCGTATAACCGTATCGAGGGGTTGGTACCTTGGTTGCCTAGTACGGGGGGTAGTAGGCCCGTATAACCGTATCGAGGGGTTGGTACCTTGGTTGCCTAGTACGGGGGGTAGTAGGCCCGTATAACCATATCGAGGGGTTTGTACCTTGGTCCCTAGCTCGGGGGGTGGTAGGCCCGGGTAACCACATTGAGGGGTTTGTACCTCTTTCGCCTCTCCAAGGGGGTGGTAGGCCTTGGTAATACTATATTGATGGTCACTCACCATACTTGTGCTACGTCCCACTAAATATGATTTTTATGTAAGCGTCATTTTATATATCATTTCATTAATGTGCTATCTATCGGGTATGATTATGCATTTTTCCTATGATGTCCATCTATTGTAGCATTGCATTGCATCCCATATACTTAGTACATTCAAACGTACTAACGCATACTCTATGCCTACATGATGTCACCATGTAGGGACCGGAGCACCGCTTGACCCTCCTCCTCCGCGTGGCTAATACGATTTTCTATCAAGGTTATTGGTGAGTCCTCCATTCCGGGGACGTTGCTTATGATCTTTTGCTATGTATAAGACTTTTTCTTTTTAGTTATGTTTTGTCTATGAGGGTGAGCCCGGTAGTTTGTCTTGGCCCCCGCTAAGTACTCATGTTTAGAGGTGGTGTTGGACAAGTTGTGTATTATGCTTGAGCTTGACTCATCTATGGTATTTATGTATCATTCCTTTTTCTTTTCTTTTTTCTTGCTCCCTTAGTCCCGATTTCCCCCTTGATTATGCTTATCGCTTATGGTCATTTTAATTGCTTCCGCGACTAAGGATGTGTAATGATACGCTATGAGGCTTGTTTGGGGTTCCTTCGGGTTCCCCATTCGCCGGTCACGTCTAGGCCCTAGGCTTGGGTCGTGACACTATTGTAACAACATATTTTTTTAGGCGAAACTATTTTGTGTCCAAAGATTGATTAATTTTATGACAAAAAATAATTTGTCACGAATTAGATACATCATTAGTGACGAAATAATGTGTCACTTCTAACTTTAAATTTGTTACTAACAATAAACAATAAATGGCACCAATTTATTTTTTGGCGGGAAACTTTAGTGGACAAAACTTTGCTACGAAATTTTATGTTTCGTTAGTAAAACTATGTATCTCATATATTTAAGCACGAAAAGTAGTCAATTAGTGACAAATTTCATGTCGTAGCTATATATCATATTTGTTGTAGTGTCACTTGGTAGACCCCTTTTTGTCCTTGGGTTCAAATGAGATGATATTTGACCCATATTCGTTTCCAATTGCTTGATGGACATTCAGTATGAGGTGACTGTCTGATTGAGTGTGGAGACATCCTCTTTCATTTCTTTCAAAACTTTGTCCGACCCTTCTACCTTATTGAGAATGCGTCCAAGCATGTCTTTCGTACAAAAGTTCTCCAAGTCAGACTTTTGCTCTTTAGGCTTTTGACGTTCATGGGGTGGGACGTATCTTTCCTGTCACCATCCCTTTCTTTCATAGTAGAATTAAGCTCACGCCATTCTCTGTCACAATCTCTCCATCCATCATATCTATTCCAACCCGAATTTCCACCCGGCCTTGAATAGTTTGGACGAAAACCTCCTCCTTGATTTGCAAGGAAGTTCACTTCCTCATTATACAGTGCCTCAAATTATGCTTCATCGGAGTTTGCTTCACCAATACCCACATCATTTACACTCTTCAACCCACTAACCATCACATTTTTTGACAATATATCCAACTTGGTAATCATTTTGGCCATATTTCGGTCTCTCTCTTAATCCTTCTCGATCTGCTCTTTTTTCATCCTAAAGGTGAGAGTAGACACTTGGTCCTCACGAATGTACCATGCTCTGTTAATCTTGGTCATGCCATCAAGGAGTTGAGATGCTACCTCATAAGGTTGTTTCATTATTCCCCCCCGAAACAAGTTGATCAGCAACACCTTTGTTCACCGACTCAAGACTCCTATAGAAGTATTGTATAAGCACGTTGTTTGGAAGTCCGTGAGTCGGACATTGAAGTACCAACTTCTAAAATCTCAGCCACGTCACCTGGATTGGTTCACCTTCCAAGCGTTTGAAACCTTGAATACTATCTCTCAATGTCATCATTTTTTACGGGGGAAAGAATCTTACAAAGAAAGGCACTATAAGTTCATCCCAAGTAGTTATCAAATTCCTCGGGAGATCAGCTAACCACTTAGTAGCTTCTCCCATCAAAGAAAATGGAAACAACCGGAGAAAAAGTGATTCTTGGGTGATATTCCTGAATGAGAACGGACCACATACATCGATGACATTCCGGATGTGCTCATGGGGATCCTCCTGGGCTAGCACTTCATACAATCCTTTCATTCGCAATAGCTGTAGCATGGTGCTAATGACATGGAAGACAACATTCCCATCAACATGGGGTAGACGTATAGCACCAACACCACCCAATTAGATCAGGTCATTAACATCATTCAAGTTTTCGATATCATCTTGGTGGCCAATTTGTCAACTATTACCTCCGTCCACACTCCTTTCTTCTTTTGTTCAAATACAAACACAACCAAAATAGTGAGTCGATTCAACTACAACACAAAAAGATCACAATACAAACTTCAATAATTGAATTCTAAACACCACTCCCTGGCAGCGGCACCATTTTTTATAAATGCTCAACTACAACTTATCCAATACTAGGTGTAGGCGATCATAATCTAGTATAAAACCCAACGAATAGTTGGAGTCGAACCCACATGGAGAGTTAAAAGTTCAAATTTAGTTACAAATTAACAAATATAATCTTATTGGTGGGAGGAATAGAAATTATCGTAAACATTTAGTTAAATTGAAAGGGGTGACAACAAATGTCAGATGGGGGAATTTGTTTGTTAATTAACAACTAAAACAAATACATGAAGAGGGGAATCAACAATGTTGAGAGGAATTCTTGGGATGTGACTGATTAGAGGCTAATTTCGCTATATGGGTAATTGAAATTTACTAACTAATGCTAAATCTCAGTAGGTAGGCTAGACTATAAGTCCAATAGCTTTCTCTCGAACAACTATTATGATTCAAGTGAGTTCTCTCGAACGTGGAGAAGCTGAACAAAAAGGACAACCCAAAACCTTAATTTATCTACCCTCTCGAGATAGATAGGTAGAATCAAGCTTAGAATTTACTCTCTCGAGGTCAACTCACATCAACCCAATAACTACAATCATTAATTAAAAACCTTAGTTCTAAAACCTCTTTCTCAAGCAAGCCCAGAACTCTAAATTAGATTTGTACTTGCAACTACAATTCATATATTAATACACAACGATCAATTAAACCCATTTTAGTTAAGAATTTAAATCAGTAAATAACAATACCCATAAGCTAATTAAGCCAATAATTACACGATCACACCCCAATAATTGGGGTTTGAGCTACACATCATAAAAAGGTAGAAATAATTACAAACTATATTAGCAATGAGCTGGGTAAATGTTTTCAAGTCTCTACAATGCTACAAATTGAATTAGTTCAAAAACTCAATTGAATTACTCAAAACTAAGCTTCAAAAGCTTCAAAGTCTTCAATGGAAACTCAAAAACTCAGAGAAAATTAAATTATCAAACATAGGGAATCAGAAACCCCTCACTCTTCATTTAAAATTTCAATTTATAGTTGCCCGGTTTTTGGCCTTAAGGGACATTGGGCGAAGTAAGTCCTATCTTGCCTACCCAGTTGGCGATCCGCCCTTCACTCCAATCCATCGCTGGTTCGCATTGTCCATTTTTCTTCAGGGTTCTGTAACTTTAACTGATCAAGGTTGCTGTTGTGGAGTCGTTCGGTGATCCGCCAACTGCCCATTTCTGTCGCCAATTCGCTTCCTCCCCAGGGTTGGCACGCTAGAACTTTGGGCGAGATAAAGAGCCACTCAGCGGTTCGCCGAGTGGTCTTGACGATCACTAGGATCGCTTTTCTTCACTTCTTTAGCTTATTTGATCCCTTTGCCTGATAGTCGCCTTTCCTTGCTCCTTACCCTTCATAGCTACAAATCAATACTTTAACATCAGTTCAGAGCATAAACTAGGCATCTGAGGACACTTAAACTGTCAAAACAAAGCCTTAAATGAGTCAAAATCTCAGACTCATTACAAGTCAAATTAACTCCACACATAATTGGGTTGTAAGGTAAGTCATTAAAAGATTTATAAGGGTATGGAGCATGTTATGTGTTTGTTTAGGGGAACACATGAGAATGGTTATGTACTGCTTAATGCGTAAAGTTAAATACTTGAAATTGTAAATCGAAGAAGCAAGACATCATTATCGCTTCATAAAATGAGAGGTTCAAGTACTTATTTGTATCACATGCCACTTTGAAGATTAGTTTTCAACAATTGAGAAAAGTAATAGCCGTTGATTGGACATTCCTCGGAGAAAGTATGAAAGAGTTTTGGTATCGGTGAGGGCACAAGATGCTGGGAATCATATATTTCCAGTGACTTTTTGTGTTGTTGACAAGGAATGTGATGCCTCATATAAATATTTTTTTGAATAAATTAGAAGCTATTGAGATGATATTAATTAGTTTTGCATTATTTGTGATAGTCATCAAAGTATTCGGAAGATATTTTCGACTATCAACCCTATATATCATTATGGTTGTTGCATGAGACACCCTGGGAATATATTCAAAATAATATTCACAATTCAAAGATAGTATCCCCTTTTTTATAAAGCAACAAAGGCATACAACAGATGTGAGTTCAATAACCATTTCAATTAAATAAGAGATTTGGTACCAAAGGCACCTGAAGCTCTTGAATGTATTGGATTTCACACATGGAGCATGGCATTTTGTCCGGAAAATATGTAAATTGTCGTCTATACTATATTTTTTGAGCTTATTGTAATTTTATATTTTATGGATTGACTTTGTTTTTATTTATATATAACATTATGATGTCAAACATTTCAGAATCGGTGAATGCTATGTTGGATGTTGAATGAAAATTTCTCATTGTCGCTCTATTTGATGAAATAAATAATAGATTTGCCATTTTATTTCACTAGAGGTGTATGGAGAAGGTGAACTCTGCAAATAGGTTTGTACATTCAATTGAAAAAGATATATCAATGTATGTTCACTTGGGCAACAAGTTGTTGGCTCATAAAATTGCTAACAAGAAGTTCAGTATCATTGGTCATTATGATGTTGCTTCTGTGGATCTACAAAGAAGAATTTGTACTTGTAGAATTTTTAACTTTAAAAAAATATCTTTACAACATGCCATGGCAGCGCTTCGAGTTGAATATGGTGCACGATTTGGGAATCACTTTTATGAGTATTTATCTCCATATTATTCAGTTGAAAAAATACATAGTTGCATATTGTGAGAAAATGCACCCAGTTCCACCCGAAGATTCTTTGATTGTGTCACGACCCATGAGTATCCCCTAGGCGTAACACGGTGTACTCGACCCCGAAGGGGTCTCATACAAACCCTTAGAATCATAACATAGGTAATAGAAGAAACATACGGAAAAATTTATTACTTTTACAATCAAAGTCATTTTTCATAAAAGCAACGGAAGTCTTTCTATACTCGATGTCTCAAACCATCTAATAAAACTTTTAGAATAAACTCTTGGGACACAGCCCATACAATACTCTCAACATGAAAATAAAAGACATAAAGTTAAGGTGGGTTTTGTCCTCGAAGCTATGAGGACTCACCAAGATCTTCAACTCCTTGAAACTTCTAGAAACCTAACTCCAAGTAGCTCTCAAGTCTCCAAACCCTACATTTGGTTATAATGTAGGCAATATGTGTTAGTACAAAATGTACCAACTATGAAAGCTAGCATACAATATAAGAGCATCTCAAAAGGTTAGTCAACATAAGACGTAAGCATAAGAGATAATAACATGGTCATAACATAATCAGCATAGTCATAGCATAATCATCATAGTCATAGCATAATCATCATAGTCATATCATAATCATCATAGTCATAGCATAATCTCCAACACAAGCATCATATAGACATAAGTCAACATAAGACATGGTTAGTGAGCATAGGAGATAAGTCATAGTCATATAATCATAATTGACTCTTAGTCATCTATACCATATTAGCACCATTCTCAAGTAACCTTAAAAGCATACATGTGTAAAGTATGTCTTAGTTCATAGGATATGGAGATTGCTACAAAGAACCTTAACTCAAGTATGTGAAGGTTCCCATCTCATGAAACCTAACTTTGGGAAAACCCACACTCTAGTACGTAAGAGTTCCCCCTTTAACTTGAATAGTCCTCACATCAACTAGGTGTGGTTCTCCTTTCTACTTGGAGCCCAGACCCTCTCTTGTGTGACATTCCATCTCATTGTCAATTTCCACTTGGATCCAAGCATACACCCCAAGATTTACTTGTTAAGCCTTGCTTAACACTCATAACTCTTGGAAGGAGGTCATTTACAACCAATTTATGTTCAAGTGATTCTATCACTTTCATCTATCAAGCATTCATAAGGTAGGTTAGGTGAGTATAGGCCTTTCACCACAATCCAACCTATTAAGCTTTTATTCTCTTTTAGGCTTTACTCTCAAAGCCTTACCATTAATAGTTAATCACCTTAGCTTCACCCTAAAGCCCTAGCTATCATGATCACAACCTTACTGTCAAGGTTTCTTCCTTAATCTCTTATTTATACTTAGATTTCAAGGTATTTTGATCACATCTTTCATTACTAGGTGATTCTAGTTTCTATTGATCATAAAGGTTCAATTCTAACTTTACAAGTCCGCATCAATTACATAAAATAGAATATAGTTCAATTCATTATTAGATGATCCTAACTTTGATCAATTACTACACATAACATTGAATTAGGAAGATCAACTATGGACCTTCAACTTTGCCTCTAATGGCATAAACCCACATAGATCACATTCATAAATTTAGATTAGGGTTTACCATCGAAATAACATGAAATCATCATATTATCATTAAACAAATATAAATCAATCATAATTGGGTGATATCCACTAGATCGGAATCACACCCAAACCCTACCCACAATGCAAGGACAACCCTAGCAAGAATTGAGTTTTTGGTTTCACAAGTGGGGAAACTATGGGGGCTCCATGGGTGGAAGAACCCATGGATGATTAAGCTTCACATACTTCGAACCAAAGCCCTAAAAAAACCTTGAATCAATGGTGAATTCTACCCTAGCTGCTGCCCCTCTTCTCTTCTCTTCGTTTTCTTCTTCTTCAGTTCTAGAGAGAGAACTTATTGAGAGTAATTTGGGGGTTCTAAGATGAATGGGCTAATGAATTAGTTTTAGGGTCTTATTAGGTATTTATATGTGGTTATTTAACTACTTAACCGACCCCCTAAGCCCTTACTTAATTAACTAACTTAATTCCTAAACACCTAACTAAAACTAAAAAGCTGAAAACTGGCAGCACCTATGCCCTTCCACCTATGGACCGTAGGTGGAACTACTGGCCGTCGTTTGGTCTCATGGTTAGGGACTGAGGATTGAAGTTGCAGGCCTGTGCAGGCCTTGACCTACGCCCATGACCTACAGGGCGTGGTCTGGTCTACTGGCCGTGGTTGGCCATCCGTAGGTCATCAAAATTGGACAGTTTTGGGTACTGTTTTGGGGTCCTCCTAAAGGACCCCTTGGGTGGTCCTTGGGGAGTCGTACCCGGACGTTTAACCTCTACAACCCTTGTTCTAAGTATGGGAACCATTTTTACATGTTTTAACCCTCATACTACACTCCAAAACTCTTACGAAAGACTCTAGAACCCACTAGTTCAACTCCCTGAATTCCGGGTTGTTACAATATCCCCCACTTGGTAACATTCGTCCTCGAATGACTCTTTAAACACTTCTTAAAGTCTAAAATCTAATTTAGCAGCCCATTATGCATGCACTACATCTTATGGACATAATCAAGGAAGAAACTTCAACTCCACAACTAGGCCTGCTCATAATCAACTCATGAAGTCTACATGCAATTCTATTCAAGGCACTTTCATGAAGATGCATATAAGGAGATCATGGCAACACATAAGGCACATAATAACCCCACTAGATAGGCATGCTATCCCCCACTTGGGAGTAAGCCTACACAAACTTTTCTAAGCATCATGCATACTAAAACAACTTCAAATCCAACATAACAAGTCACAAAAGACAAGAAATCCGGAAATTTACTAAAGCATAAAGCACATACCGGAAAGGACATGAGGATATCACTCTTGATCTTCTCTAGATTGGAGAGCATAGAACCTATTCTTTTTTTTTAGCACTATCATCCGAACCACTAGAAGCAACTTTCTTATCCTCCCTTCCCTTAGCATCCGAACCAATCTCTCATCTTGTGCCCTTCCTTCCCACACCCATAGCAACCTTTCATGCCGGCTAGGCACTTACCATAATGACTCTTCCCACACTTGGAGCAAGTAGACTTTGGAAAAGGAGATCAACTACCCTTCTCTTGGTCAACCCTAGGGGTGTTGGAAGAATCTTGACCGGAATACCTTGGTTTAGTCCTAGGACTACCTTGTCCATCGGACATAGCATTAGAAAAAATCCCCATCATCGGTTCTATTTCTTTTCACCTCCCTATTCACTTTCTTAATCTTTTGCTCCTCAATTTGTTGAGCATGCCCCATGAGGCGGGAAATGTTCATACTAGGGATAAGCATTGCCGAACGACACTTATTGACCACTAATTTGGACACCCCCACCACAAACTTATTCATTTTTGCCATTGCATCCCCCACTACGGTTGGAGCATATTTGGATAGTTATGTGAACTTAAGGGAATACTCCTTCACACTCATACCCCCTTGCTTAAGATTTATGAATTCTTGCATTTTTAGCTCCCTCAACTCTAGGGGAAAGAACCTATCAAGGAACTCCCTTTTGAACTCTTCCCACTCTATTGGGCCCTCTCCTATAGGTCTACTATCTTTCCATTGCTCATGCCAAATTTGTGCTACATCCCTTAATTGGTAAGCGGCTAGATCCGTTTTCTCTACCTAAGTCAAGCCCATGATGGCAAGCACCTTATATACCTCATCTATAAAACCTTGAGGGTCTTCCTCAACTTTGGAGCCATAGAACTCCTTAGGGTTAATCCTCAAAAACTCTCTCACCCTAGAAGAAGCCATACCCCTTATTTGGTTTGCCGTAGCCACCACCTCTTTATTGGCTTGCGCCGCCAAGGCTTGAGCCAATAATTGCATAGAGACCTAAACTCCGCAAGAGTGGCTTGGTTTGGAACTTTAAGAGGAACCTCTTGCTCCTCATCACCTTCCTCAACTCTCCTAGCATTAACCCTTGTATTTTCCATAGCCTGAAAAATCATAGGCAAACATTAGAAGAAGGACCTACTAGATCTAAACTTCGATGGCACAACTAAGAGAATGAATAAGTGAGATTTCCTAAGCATCCAATAGCATCATATTTATAAATGTTTCATGCTTCACATTTATGAACTAGACTCTACTATACGTGGTTTGAGACAATCCTAGAACCATTTCAGAACGTTGGGCTCTGATACCAAGTTTGTCACGATCAAGGAGTACTCCCTAGATGTAACACGGCGTACTCGACCCCGAAGGGATCTCATACAAGTCCTTAGCATAATAACATAGGTAATAAAAGAAAAATACGGGAAAATTTAAAACTATTACAATCGAAGTCATTTTTTCATAAAAGCAACGGAAGTCTTTCTATACTCTTTGTCTCAAACCATCTAATACTACTTTTAGAATAAACTCTTGGGCCACAGCCCATACAATAGTCTCAACATGAAAATAAAAGACATAAAGGAAAGGTGGGTTTTGTCCTCGAAGCTATGAGGACTCACCAAGATCCTCAACTCCTTGCAACTTTTAGAAACCTAACTCCAAGTAGCTCTCAAGTCTCCAAACGCTACATTTGGTTAGAATGTAGACAATATGCGTTAGTACAAAATGTATCAAGTATGAAAGCTAGCATACAACATAAGATCCTCTTTAATGGTTAGTCAACATAAGACGTAAGCATAAGAGATAATAATATGGTCATAACATAATCATCATAGTGAAAGCATAATCATCATAGTCATATCATAATCATCATCGTCATAGCATAATCATCATAGTCATAGCATAATCTCCAACACAAGCATCATATAGACGTAAGTCAACATAAAACATAGTTAATGAGCATAGGAGATAAGTCATAGTCATATAATCATAATTGACTCTTAGTCGTCTATACCATATTAGCACCATTCTCAAGTAACCTTAAAAGCATACATGTGCAAAGCATGAATAGCATTCCATAATACCACCCACGCCAAGTATCCCTTGGTGGTCATCTTGATCATAGCCTATATACATGGTCAACTCATAAGCTTTTCTTACCATAAGGGAACCATACTCCTAAGTAACCTCAAAGCACACTTTTGAAATGTATGAAAGGCATCCCTTACTACCCTTAACACTAAGTAAAGCCTTAAAGTCATCTTAGTCATATTCACCCTCCTTTGGCCTTATTATTAACTTAATTCTCATAACTAATGGAATCTCTCACCTTTAGTCAACTATAGCTAGGAAGGCAACTATGGCACAATCCTATCTTAATACTCTTATTTAATAACCCTAAGTCATACTTGGGCAATGCAATCATATCATCCCATAATACTAATCATGCTAAGTACCACTTTTAGGTCGTCATACTAATACTTCTAGATTTGGAACCTAGTTCATCTTTTTAACTTTAGAACACTATCAGGTACTATCTTAAGCACATCTTAGTTCATTATTAGGTTGAACCCTATGAGATACTTCCTTTAGTATGTCTACGTTCAATATTAACATGGATACTACGAAATACTTACTTAAGCACACTATGAGATACTCTTTTAAGTATGTCTAAGTTCCTTACTCACATGGACCCTATGAGAAACTATCTTAAGTATGTCTAAGTCCACTCACACTCTTGAAAACTATGAGTTACTTCCTTAAGTAAGTCTTAGTTCACTTATTAAGATGGACACTATGAGATACTACCTTGAGTATGTCTAAGTCCATTAATGCTTTTGAACACTATGAGATGCTTCATTATGCATGTCTTAGTTCATAGGATATTGAGATTGCTACTAAGAACCTTAGCTGAACTATGTGAAGGTTCCCATCTCATGAGACCTAACATTGGGAAAACCCACACTCTACTACGTAAGAGTTCATTCTTTGTCTTGAATAATTCTCACACGAACTAGGTGTGGTTCTCCTTTCTACTTGGAGCCCGGACCTCTCTTGTGTGACACTCCATCTCATTGTCAATATCCACTTGGAGCCAACCATACACCCCAAAATTTACTTGGTAAGCCTTGCTTAACACTCATAACTCATGGAAGGAGGTTCTTGACAACCACTCTATGTTCAAGTGATTCTATCACTTTCATATATCAAGCATTCATAAGGTAGGTTAGGTGAGTATAGGCCTTTCACCACAATCCAACCTATTAGACTTCTATTCTCTTTTAGACTTTACTCTCAAAGCCTTAGCATTAATAGTTAATCACCTTAGCTTCACCCTAAAGCTCTGGCTATCATGATAGCAACCTTACTCTCAAGGATTCTTCCTTAATCTCTTCTTAATACTTAGATTTCAAGGTATTTTGATCACATCTTTGATTACTAGGTGATTCTAGTCTCAATTAATCATAAAGGTTCAATTCTAACTTTATAAGTTGAGATCAATCACATAAAATAGAGTCTAGTTCAATTCATGATTATATGATCCTAACTTTGATCAATTACTACACATAACATTGAATTAGGAAGATCAACTATGAATCATCAACTTTGCCTCTAATGGCATAAACCCACAAAGATCACATTCATAAATTTAGATTAGGGTTTACCATAGAAATCACATGAAATCATCATATTATCATTAAACAAAGCTAATCCAATAATAATTGGGTGATATCCACTAGATTTGAATTACACCCAAACCCTACCCACAATGCAAGCACAACCCTAGCTAGAATTGGGTTTTTGATTTCACAAGTGGGGAAACTATGGGGGCACCATGGGTGGAAGAACCCATGGATGATTAAGCTTCACATACCTTGAACCAAATCCCTAAACAAAGCATGAATAAATTGTTAATTCGACCCTAGCTGCTGCCCCTGTTCTCTTCTCTTCTTCTTCATCATCTTCTTCTTCTTCTTCTTCACTTCTAGAGAGAGAATTTCTTGAGAGTAATTTGGGGGTTCTAAGATGAATGAGCTAATGACTTAGTTTTTGGGTCTTATTAGGTATTTATAGGTGGTTATTTAACTACTTAACCAACCCCCTAAGCCCTAACTTATTTAACTAACTTACTTCCTAAACACCTAACTAAAACTAAAAAGCTGAAAACTGGCAGCAGCTACGCCCCTCCACCTACAGACCGTAGGTGGAGCTACTGGCCCTCGTTTGGTCTCATGGTTAGGGATTGAGGCTTGAAGTTGCAGTCCTTCGCAGGCCTTGACCTACACCCATGACCTACGTGGCGTGGTCTGGTCTACTTGCTGTGGTTGGAGCCATCCGTAGGTCACCAAAATTGGACAGTTTTGGGGACTGTTTTGGGGTCCTCCTCAAGGACCCCTTGGGTGGTCCTTGGGGAGTTGTACCCAGACGTTTAACCCCTACAACCCTTTTTCTAAGTACGGGAACCAGTTTAACAAGTTTTAACCCTCATACTACACTCCAAAACTCTTACAAAAGACACTAGAACCCAATAGTTCAACTCATTAAATTCCAGGGTGTTACAGATTTTCCTGTGAATATCTTAGAGAGAGAAATACATCCTCCTTATGTTGAGCCAAGAAAACCTAGAAGAAGGAAATATAAGAGATGACATGGAGTTGGTGAATCATTTCCAACAAGAAAAAATAAGTGTTGCGTATGTAAGGCCTTTGGCCAGAAAAGAACTACATGCCCAAATTAAAATGCTTTATAATTATTGTTGAATTTTAATGAATGGTACTTTTTTTATTTAAGGATGTATTGTATATTAATTTGAATCGACTTATGTTATTCATATAAAATGTATGATTTATTTTGAACGGTTGCATCTTTAAAACATAAATATGCAACGGTTACAACATATGTCAATTATGTGTTACTACTTACAATAGAATATTACATATTTTACAACAAATCTCAGTTATATGTTATTTCCTACAACATAATTATCCATTTGTTCCAACATATATCAATTATGTATTAGATCTTACAATAGAATATTGCATCTGTTCCAACATATGTCTGTTATGTGTTACAACTTACAGTATAATTGCACATCTGTTCCAACTAAATAGGCATCTGTTGCAACATATGTCTATTTTGTAGATATTTTAACTAATTAATAATTACATGTTAAATGTTAATAATCAATCATTGACAATTTCTTTGGAACAACTTTTTTTTTTTATAAAAAAGGCTATAATTAAAGGAACACAATTACAACTCTTCATATTTTTCCCCATTTAAATAAAAGGGCCATCACATTTGAAAACGGTTAAAACTCAAAAGTTGCAAGTTCTTCACAATCCTTGTAAGAGACAAAAAACTTTTACTGGGAAGGAAGAGGAAATTTTCGTAATTAAAGTAAGAGTAAAAAAATGACAAGGATGATTAAAAAATGATAATTTATAAACTACATTGAATCCCTTCCGAGATGTCTACTTATTGATATCGTTGAAAGGATTGCTTCCGGCTCCTTTAAAGATTTAATGAATGTTAAATTAAGGTATGTATATAAATCAATTTTTTCCTCTCTTGAAATTTTATTCCCTAAATGTTTGATTTGATTTCTCAGTTCCAGGGTCATTAATCAAGTCGGTAATGAACCCTCTTGTATATTAGAAGATAACGTTGGTCGACTTTCTAGATTTTAGATGGCTAGTGAAGCATCGGTTATTTGAAAAATATACTTCTTTCCTTGATTTTTGCAGAACATCTTGGAATTTAGATGCCTTATACATAAAAGTTGAGGTAATTTTTATTGTTTTTCATACGTATGCACATTTTTATCAATGTATTCTGCCTTTTAAATGTGTTTATTTCTTTTGTAATATGAGTTTTCAACAAAAACAATAAAAATGCAATGGAAATGATTAATCAAGTAGTAAACAGAGGCCTCATTGGTGCATCCTATTCACTTGCTGTAATTTTGATCTTCAATTGACGGTGAATCCATTCAAGGAGGCTTTATGTTTATTGCCAACATGAAACAAACAGAGCCATACAAAACCAGGACATGTCGACATAATTTACGACAAGTCTTAGGTAGAATGTGGGTTCCAAAGCATTACGTTTTGGGACAAAGACCCATTTGTTGTATTGTTCATCAACATGAGCAACATCTTTGCAAAAAGGCTGGCCCAAGGAAAGTGAGGATGAAGATGATATTCATTGTGAATTATATAGCTATGATTTAGAATTAGATTATGTAGTTAAATTTTTGTGTCATACACCTGTTAGACAATGTACATATTCCATCAGTTCTTTTATGTAGTTAAAATTTTGTAGAACTGGATTTAGATTTAGTTAATTTTTTGATAATGAAGTTTGTTTGGCTTGACATATTAATCTATGTATAATTTGTTGTTTTGTTAGTTTTTCCTATTCCATCAGTTTTGTTAATTTTCCCTATCATATAGTTGTTTGGCATCGGTGGCAACATATGCATATTTTGTTGGTCATATGCTCACAAAATTGAAAAAAAGTCTCAACATATTGCTCAATGTGTTGGTCGATATGCTCTATTTTGAAACATATGACTTACATGTTGCAACATATGGTCTAATGTAGCATTTTAAATTATTGTCTAATGTATCCTTTTTAATTACTAAATTATAGTGTAAGGTAACAGCCTTCATCAAATTTATCAATTACTCAATACATATATTATTATACCACTAATTCATCATATAGTGACTAAGCAATTCAATATGATTGTGATATAACATAATAGGTAATCGTTATAAATAGTGTTATAACATGTTTAATTACTCAATTATGGTCTAATGTAACATTTATAATTACTAAATTATAGTGTAAGGTAACAGCCTTCATACTAAATTTATCAATTACTCAATACATATATTATTATACCACTAATTCATCATATAGTGACTAAGCAATTCAATATGATTGTGATATAACATAATAGGTAATCGTTATAAATAGTGTTATAACATGTTTAATTACTCAATTATGGTCTAATGTAATAAATTATGCTCTAATGTAATATTTTTAATTACTAAATTACTTAATTTATCAATTAATATCTGAATCTACTTTGCATCTATGTCAATATACTACTACTATGTAGGACAAAATGCTCAATTTTGTGTTGAAATAACCAAATATAGGTCATATGTTGCAACATATGAATCCTCTTGCATGTGGTATTTGATATTAATTTAATTAAACTGTGACCTAATAAAACATGTAACATTAATGTATGGTGTTATAACATGTCTAATTACTAAATTATAGTCTATTGTGACAAGATTAATCAAATATCTCAATTATTCAATACATATTATTATACACCTAGTTCATCATGTAATCACTAGGTAATTCAATATGATTGTGATATAACATAATGGGTAATCATTATATATTGTGTTATAACATGTTAATTGCTAAATTATGGTCTAATGTAATAAATTATGCTCTAATGTAATATTTTTAATTACTAAATTACTTAATTTATCAATTAATATATACATCTACTTTGCATATGTGGAAACATATGTCCATTATATATGTGCCAACATATTATCTAAATGTTGCAAGATATGCTCAATTTTGTGTTGTAATTTACCACAGATAGACCAAATTTCCAACAGAATATCCAAAAGTTGCAATAGAATATGAATCAATTGCAACATAATATGAATCACTTGCATTTTAATACAAAATGGTACATTTCTATGGAAAGAACTCAACCCATACCTGGCCCAAAATCAATTATAGGCTCATTAGGAAGGGTTATATTAAGGAGGGAACCCCCTTGCCGCTTCATATGCTTCATTTTCCTCCTTGACACTTAGTTTTCTCGCCTTTTTTCTTTCCTCCCTCCTCTTCTCTCAACACAATCTCCCATTGTACAAGATGTTGCCACCTTAGACGAATCATAGTCTCTGCATGCTCATGTTGTGGGTTAACATACCGTGAGTTTACTATATTTTTAATGTGTTTCACTTAGAGTTTGTGTGTGTCTTGGGCTATTTTGTATTAGAACTAATGTTTTCTGTATAATGTTTGGAGGAAATAGGCTTGGATGCGGTTGATGAAGATGAGAGCTAAAAAAGTGCAGAACTAGCCACCAACAAAGCCACCCATAGATTGTACGTCCAATGACGGGCCATGGATGGGCCGTCCTAAGACCTTGTCTGGGAGTTGTGTTTCAGAACTCGAACCACAGACTGACATGATGGACCGTAGCCCAATCCACAGACAGTTGTGAGAAAGTGCAGGTGAAAGATCAGGGAAGTCTGACCAAGGGTGGAACCACGGAGTAGATGATGGACCGTAGGTCGACCCATGGGCCGTCCTGCACATCCGTCGTTGGATGTCTTAAAGTTGAAGTTCCAGTACCTGATTTCATCTTCTAAGTGTTGAACCACGAAAGGGGACCTACGGACCTTAGGTCGACCAACGGTCCATAGGTCAAGGCATCAACAAAAACCCCGTTTCAGTAGATTATTTTCTTATTTTATTTCCTGTTTAAGTTAGGATTTGTTTTCTATAAATAAGAGTTATAATCCTCATTTTTGGGGGTTAGACATTATTATAAACTTCTAATTTTTGTTCTTTGGGGAATTAATTTGCGAACTCTTAGCAATTAACTTTTCGGATTTCATTTTATATAATTTTCACTTTGAAATTCAATTCATGATTTTGGGTTCCATCTATTCAACTTGTAAGTTCATGCATTCTTTCTACATAATTATGAATTGTGAATTCTCAAGCATGAGTAGCTAAATTCACCACTAGGGTTGTGGGAACCATGAGCAACTAACAAAGTATAAATAATAATTAAGTAATTCTTGAATAGTGTATGAGCATGTATTGTTAATCCTTTCGTTTAGAAGTCTTTTTTATGAGTGCACGCGTTAGAACTCACCTCATTCTTACTTGCCGGACCAAGGAGGTAATGAATGATCAAAGGATTAAACAACAGAGATTTAGTGGATTCTATCTAATAGTTTGATGTCAATTGGAGTGAGGGTGAAAACTAAACTACATTGATATGAGGACTAATCTAGGGTAAAGGTAAAGGTTAGTAAAGCATACACCCGTAGACGGACCAAGTTGCGTGGTTAAATTCCCTACTTGGAGGACCAATCACTTAGGGATACCTAACTTACATACTTTTCATGTTAAACACAAGGATATGATTATTATTATTAGGATTACTGCGTTAAGATATTTTGGGGAACACACATACCCTAGTTTCCTTATCATATTGATAACTCAAAGTCTTAATTTTGTTTACTTGTTACTTAAGCATTCAAAATGGTTACTTACTTACAAAATCCCCCTTGTTTACTTTCGTTGGAAATTATTTGACTAAACGGATATAATAGTGAGTTAAGTTTAAGTCTAAATCATATTCCTCGTGGCATCAACTCCAACCTACAAGTTGAGTTCTTTATTTGACAACGGTCGCTTATACTTCTTTATGGAAGTGTAATTTGAGCGTATCATAGGTAATCAACATCACGATGATGTTGTTCTTTCTAATAAAGTTATTTCTCAGGTAACAAGAGTAAGCCCCTCTCTCTTATAACATCATGAATAGTTACATATTACTACTGTCTATAGTTTTCTTCTTCAGTTGTGTTCTCAGCGCATGGGTGATGCTCATTGTTTGTTTTCGTCAGATCTTATCTAATGGAGGGTAGTTTCATCATTTGGTAAATCTTATTGATAATTGACGAGTTCAAGATTTGGACTCATTTAGGGCTTTATTTATATAGATTTAGTGTCCTCAAATGCTAAATTTGTGCCACTGACTAATGAAAAATCCTTGAATTTCAAGTATATGGGTCGAGGAACAAAGCTAGGATATTAATAGGGAAAAAGGGCAACACAAGCTGAAAAAGAGAGAGAAAAACAAGCCTGAAGATCACCAAGAGAACTCGGTGGATGACCGAGTCACTCCTGGATCGCCTAAAGTTACAGAACATCGAGCCTTAAAGGAGAAGAAATTAGATGAAGCACATTCCCTATCGGTGATTCTTCGAGTGCATCGGCGAAGGATGACCATGTCGCCGAAGGTATTGAGCGAAGCCAAGTTGAACACAAATTGGTGAGCTAAAAGATCAAAAGGCGCATCGCAAAAATGATCGGCGATCTCGATTTAGATCGCCTAAAAATTACAGTGCTTGAACGATAAAAAGTGAAGAAGAAAGAAGGCAAGATGAAAGGACGATGGGCGAGTCGCCGATTGGTCAGTGAAACCTTACTTTCCTCACCGATTTTCCCTAAAAAAGCCACAACTCAGATTTATATAAATTGATTTTTGGAAGAGAAAGAAATCATTCAGAAATTGTGAGGAACAAAAGTGAGAGAGACAAAACACTGCTATTGTTGATTTCAAGTAATTTTAGCAAGGTTTTTCAATTGGATTTTGTAATAGAGAAGATATTATTCACTTTTTACTTTCAAATTTCATTTACCCAGCTATGGATAGCATGGCAGGTATTGAATTTTGTCTTTTTACTATAATTGGCTGAAACCCTAACATTGGGGGTTTGACAATGTAACCAATTGTTGCGTTTGATTTAATGGGTGTTACTAATTAGTGAATTTTGGTGTTAATTTGAAGTGGGTCTGAGTTATTACCGTGGTTTAACTCCAATATTGCATGTTTAGTGTAATATACTTCAGATTTTTATGCCTGCTCGAGAGAGAAGTATATAGCTAAGGTAGTAATTTGGCATCCATAGTTAGTGTGTCATGACGGTTTCAACTTGAGAAAGTGAAACGTGAGATTTAGCCTTTGTATCTAGCTCGAAAGAGTAGATTTGATGAGAATATGGGTTGGTGTTCTTATGGATAGCGTTGAGATTCGAAAGAACTCAGTGGAAATAAGGTAGTTGTTCGAGAGAAAAGTGCCTTGCCTATAGTCCATTCTACCCATGACGAATTAACATTGTTGGTAATGATGTACACCCATTGACTTGAACTCTGCAGTTAGTTATTCAATCTCCCAAGCGTTATCTCTTTATTTGATTGTTCAATCTCCTATAGAGTACTTGTATTTTTGTATACAAAACTAAAGTATTATTGTATTTTTCAATATATTGAGTTTCTATCTACTGTTTCAAAATCATTTCTTTATATTGCATCTTTATCACTGCTTTACATTGAAATGAGTTCAGTTCAGTTGAGACGAGGTAAGTAGTTCTTCAGTTTCAGTTCAAGATTATGTCTTGTTTTAGATTTTCTCTCACATGCTCGTACATTCAATGAACTGACTCCTTGGCCTGCATCATTTTATGATGCACATACAGGTAACCAGGATCAGCATCCAGTGCTTCTTTGATCTGGTCGAGTTCCAAAGTTATTTGGTGAGCCTCTTTGCTTCCAGAGGATCTCTCTATTATGTTTTATCATTTCAGTTTTTTAGGATGAACGGGGGGTCTTGTCCCATCATCCCTCAATGTATTAGAGGCTTAAAAGATAGAGAGTTTGATAGTATTAGTTCATGAGTTTTGTTCATTTCAGTTATTGATGTCTGAGACTTGAGTTGCCACTTTGGCTAGTGAATATTTCTTTAAATATTATGAGTTAGTTATTTGAGTTGATTCTATGTTGAGTAAGTCTTCCGCTAAGACTTAAGCGAGGCCAAGGGTTCTCTTTGGGCCAGCAATGGTGCTCGAGAGCCGACCGCGCCCAGGGTGTAGGCTCGAGGCATGACAAACTTGGTATCAGAGCACAGAGTTCAAGAGTCCTAAGATGTCTATGAAGATGTGTCTGTAGATTCCTAGTTATCGGTGTGAAGCGTGCCACATATAAAATTAGGAGGCTGCAACATTTAGGAACTACCTCACTTGTTTCATACTCTTTTCGTGCAATAGAGTTCATTCCTATAAAAGTGTTTTTCACTAGTGCTTGCCCGATCTTTTAGATCATGCCTCCACGAAAAGCTGTCTCACGTCATCCTTCTAGGAGAAATGTTGAGGATCAAGGGGTACCTAATGCACCAGAAGTGCAACCCCAATGAGAGGTCACTAATTCTGAGTTTTGGGAAGCTATCCGGATGTTGAGTGAAGTGGTGACCAACCAATCTGGACAACAAATAGAGAATCGAAAGGAAGTGGCTCATACTTCTACGATCTGTAAGCTCTTAAGGATGAATCCTCCAAGCTTCACTGGTTAAAGTGTCAATGAGGATCCAGAAAACTTTGTGGAGGAGTTACAAAAGGTGTTTGAGGTTATGCATGTTGCCGATGCTGAGCGAGTGGAACTAGCTATATACCAATGAAAGAGTGTTGCCCGAATCTGATACGGACAATGGAAGAAAGGTAGAGCTGAAAGTGCACCGATTATTAGCTTGGTTGTGTTCGAGAGTGCCTTTATGTGGCATTTCTTAACCCGTGAGCTAATAGAGGCAAACGTAAAAAAATTACTCCCTCTTAAGCAGGAATCTATGAGTGTGCATAAGAATAGCCTTAAGTTAAACCGACTTTCCCGTTATGCCCCAGAAATGGTTGCTGATATGAGAAGCAAGATGAGTTTGTTTGTTGCTGGGTTGTCTCGTCTGTCAAGGGCAAGGCAGCTATGCTAATAAGGGATATGGACATAGGGAGACTTATGACCCATGTGATGTAGGTTGATGAAGATAAGTTGAGAGATAGGGAAGATTTCTGAAACAAGAAAGCTAAGACTGCAAGAAGTGAGTCCGGACAGAAGAAGAGTAATGAAAATCGGTCATCCTTCCAACACAAGCAAAAAGGACCTGCTCAATCATCTACTAGTTCACCTACACCAAGGAACAAAGGTGAGTTCAATAATCAGCATTCAAACCTAGACCTGCGCTATCTCAAGGTAGTGTAGAACAAGGAGGAAATGGGACTTACGCATGTGCTAAGTGTGGTAGGACCCACTCAGGAGTGTTTCGTGATGGCTCAACTGGTTGCTTCAAGTGTTGCCAGAATGGTCATTTCATGAAAAAGTGCCCTAAGAATAGGCAGGGTGGTGGTAATGGGGCAATAGAGCCCAATCTTCTTCAATTGCTCCACCAGATAGAGATGCACCCAAAGGAACTACTTGAGGGACATGCGGAGGGGCAAACCGTCTATATGCTATCACCAATCGCCAAGAGAAAGAAATTCTCTAGATTTTTTTTATGAGTCCGAGATTTGGACTCATTAAGGGATTTATTTGGTTAGATTTAGTGTCCTCAAATGCTTATTTTGTGCCAATAACTGATGTAAAATCCTTGATTTCTAGGTATTTGGATTGAGGAACAAAGTAAGAACACTAAGTTGAAAAAAGGAACGAAGCGAGCTAAAAAAAGGAAGAAAAGAGAGCATGGTTATGGCCAAGTCCATTTGGCGAGTCGCCGAGTAGCCTCTTGACCGCCTAAAGTTCTAGTGTGCCAAGCCCTTAAGGAGAAAATCAAGGTTGCGAGAGAAAAGAGCCGTCGGCGGATCGTCAAGTGATTCCGCGATGCAGAGTTAGATCACCCAAAGTTACAGACCTGGAGGATGCTGACGTCCAAGGCAATAAGGCGATGGAATGGACTAAAGGGCAAATCGCCAAGCTGATCGGCGTGCTAGACTTACTGCGCAGATTGGTCCTTTGCAGTATATTTTTGGCAACTATAAATACATTTTCAAACATTAAGTTAAGGTGTTTTTATCATTATCAAGTAACTTATTTTTGAATTTTAAGTATTCTAAACTGAGAGACAAGTTTTCTTAACTTTGAAGAATTGAAGATTTCCATTTTTGAGAAATTGGAAGTGGGTCTTTGAGATTCTTTAATTTGGACCTTTGTAAAGACGAAATTAATCTTACCCAATTGATGCAAACTCAGTATGGTAATAATTTTTATCTTTTTATGATGTCGAGCTAAAACCCCAATTCTTGGGGTGTGAGTATGTGATTATGAGATGATTTAGATTGTGGATATGGCTAATTGTTTGTTTAAATGTTGTTTAGAAGTGATTTCAATCAGTAAATATGGTTCAATTTAAAGAATTTTAGTTGCAAATACAGTTCTACGTTCGTATTTTTGGCTTGCTCGAGATAGAGGTTTTAAAACCAAGATTACTGAATTGAAGGTATATAGGTATTGGGTTGTCATGGGTTCAGCTCGAGAGAGTGTATCCTAAACATTTTCTTCACACATTCAGCTCGAGAGAGTGAATGGACTAAAGCATAGGTTGTTCTTATTTGCATGCTTGTTGGTGTACGAGAGAAACCAACTTTATTCAGGGTAAATTGTTCGAGAGAAAGTTTATCCCTGCTAAAGTTTAGCTTATTCACTAATTTACAGCTATTTACTAACAGTTGCAATTACCTGATTGTCTACATTAGCCTATAATCCAATCACATCTCAAGAATCCGTCTCTTTATTGTTATTTTCGTGTTAGTTGATGTTGTTGTAGCTGATAGTTAAAACCAAAACCCCCTTATTTGATATTTGTGTCACCCCCTGATTTACATTATCTATTTATTCGATAATGTCTATTCTTATGGCTGATTTGAGCACATTCATACTTTCTTATTGAATCTTACACACGTACCACTCCCTATGGGATTCGACCCCAACTCATTTAGTTGGGTTATATACTGACAAAGCATCGTTGACTCTTAGAACTGGATTAAGTGTCTTTGATAGCGTTATTCAATCAAAATGGCGCCGCTGCCAGAGAGTGGTGTTGGTTAAGATTCTTTAGTTAAGTTGAATTTTGTTTTTGTTAGTTATAGTTGAATCTACTTACTTTTAGTTTTGGTTTTCATATTTCTTGTTTAGAACAGAAGAAAGGAGCATGTCCTGTCGCAACGGTAACCAAATGGATTACTCTCCTTTGAAATTGATGATTCTTATGGATAACATCCTAGGTTTCAAGCAATTGGAGAGTGAGTCAATCCATGAGTTGTGGCTGAGATGTAAGTCACTATTGCTGCAATGCCCAGCTCATGGAATCTCAAATAAAATGCTACTCAACTGCTTTTATAGAGGTCTTGGTCCGGAAAATAGAGGAGTGGCTGACCAAATTGCTCCTAGTGGTCTTACACTACTACCTTATGCAATAGCAGCCCAACTCCTTGATCTTATGGCCAAGACCAGCAAAGAGACTGAGAAGGACCATATTTTGGCTACATTGTTGACTCAGATGGATCTCGTGGCCAAATAGATTATGGAATAGGAGGTATCGTACACAAAGAAATATCGATACAATTCCCCTTACGAGCGTATAAAGCCCAAGGAGTACGAGGGTGGACAAGTGGAAAAGATTCTCTCACTTATTCTCCACAGAGTAGAAGAACACGACAAACTATTGAATGAAATAAAAGAAAATCTCTTACTGCTGAATCAGATAACTACTTCCCATTCCATATCTATTCATCTGCTGGAGACCCAAATGGGTCATGTTTTGTATCGTCTCTACCCAACAAATCCAAATTGAGTGGGGAATTATGTCATGCCACGACGTTAACTAAGGCTTTATTTGCGAGGCAACCTAAGTTTTACTGCATTCGTTTTGTTTTAGAAATAATCGTGTATTGATTTTGCAAGTTGAAGTGTAGAATGTGTTCGAAAAGTGCAGATTGGGGAGCAAAAGGTAGAGTCGGCGATCCCGAGTTGGACTGCCATTGGACTCAAGAAATTCCAATTTTTGAGTCTGTAAAACTCGGCGAACCGAGGAGTAAATTGGTGTGTTGTCAAACAGGTCGGCGATCGCAATTTAGTCTGCCGTTTGGACCCTCAGTTTAACTGGAGGTCCTGTAAAACTCGGTGAGGTAAGAACCCACTCAGCGTGTTACTGATTGGACCGGCGAACAAGATTAATGTTGCCGAATGGGTGAGAATTGGATGGTTTTAAAGCCCAAAAGTCTTGTTCGTCGATCCACTCGGCGACACGCCGAGTGGGTTCTTACCTCGCCGAGTTTTATAGGACTTCTAGTTAAACTGGGGTCCAAACGGCACACTAAATTGCGATCGCCGACCTGTTCGACGACACCGATTTAGTCCTGGGCTCGCCGATTTTACATACTCAAAAGTTGGAATTTCTTGAGTCCAACGGCGGTCCAACTCGGGATCGTTGACCTCTTCGGCGAGTTGCTGACTGGACCTTTTGCTCGCCAATCTACACTTTTTGAATAGATTCCACACTTCAACCTGTAAAATCAACACGCGATTATTTCTTAAACAAAATGAAAGCAGTAAAACTTGTGTTGCTTCCCAAGCAGCGCCTTAGTTAACGTCGTGGAACGACACAATTCCCCACTATATTTGGATTTGTGGGGTAGAGACGAGATAAAACATGACCCATTTGGGTCTCAAGTAGCTGAATAGATATGGAATGTGAAGCTGTCATCTGATTCAGTAATAAGAGAATTTTTTTTATCTCATTCAACACTTTGTCTTGTTCTTTGACTCTGTGGAGAATGAGTGAGAGAGTCTCTTCCACTTGTCCACCCTCGTACTCCTTAGGATTTTTACCCTCATAAGGGTAAATGTACCGATCTTTATTTTTGTACGGTACGTCCAATTCCATAATCTGTTTGGCTACAAAATCCAGCTGAGTCAACAATGTGGCCAAAATCTGGTTCTTCTCATTCTCCTTGTTGGTCTTGGCCATATGATCAAGGAGTTGGGCTGCTACTGCATAGGGTAGTCGTGTAAGACCACCCGGAGAAATTTGGTCAGCCACCCTCTGTTTTCCGGACCAAGACTTCTATAGAAGCAGTCCAGTAGCATTTTTATGAGATTCCATGAGCTGGGCATTGCAGCAATAGTGACTTAAATCTCAACCACAAGTCATGGATTGACTCAATCTCCAATTGCTTCAAACTTAGGATGTTATCCCTAAGAATCATCATTTTCAAAGGAGAGTGGTCCATTTGGTTACCTTTGGTACAGGACATGCTCATTTCTTCTGTTCTAAACAAGCAACATGGAAACCAAAACTAAAAGTAAGTAGATTCAACTATAACTAACAGGAATAAAATTCATCTTAACCAACACCAATCCCCCGCAGCGGTGCCATTTTGATTGAATAACGCTATCAAAGACACTAAAATCTAGTTCTAAGAGTCAATGATCGTTAATCAACCCAACTAAATGCGTTGGGGTCCAATCCCATAGGGAGTGGTATGTATATAAGATTCAATAGGAAAGTATGAATGTGCTCAAATCAGCCATAGAAATAGACATTATCGACTAAAGACATAATGTAAATCAGGGGGTGACACGAATGTCAAATAAAGGGGTCTTGGTTTTAACTATTAGCTACCACAATAAGAAATAACATGAAATAACAATAAAGAGACGGGTTCCTAGGATGTGATTGGATTATAGGCTAATGTAGACAAATGGGTAATTGCAACAATTAGTAAATAGTTGTAAATTAGTGAATAATCTATACTTTAGAGGGGATAAACTTTCTCTCGAACAATTTACCCCGAATCAAGTTTGTTTCTCTCGAACACTAACAAGCATGCAAATAAGAACAACCTATGCTTTAGTCTATTCACTCTCTCGAGCTGAATGTGTGGAAAAGGGTTTAGGATTCACACTCTCGAGATCAACACATGAGAACCCAATACCCAAAGACCATCAATTCAGTAGTCTTGGTTTTAAAACCTCTCTCTCGAGCAAGCCAAAAACATGAAGGTAGAACTGCATTTGCAACTACAATTCTTCAAATTGAACCACAATTACTGATTGAAATCACTTCTAAACAATAGTTAAACTAACAATTAACAATACTCACAAGCTAAATCATCCCATAATCACATAATCACACCCCAAGAATTGAGATTTTAGCTAGACATCATAAAAAGATTAAAATCGTTACCAAACTGAGTTTCCATCAACTGGGTAAGATTAATTTCGTCTTTACAAAGGTCCAAATTGACGAATCTCAAAGACCCACTTCTAATTTCTCAAAAATGGAAATCTTCAATTCTTCAAAGCTAAGAAAACTTGTCTCTCAGTTCAGAATATTAAAAATTGAAAAAATAAGATAATTGATAATGATAAAATCTCCTAAACTTAATGATTGAAAATGTATTTATATTCCCCAAAAATATGTTGCGATGGACCAATCGACGCAGCAAGTCGAACTTGGCGATTCGCCCTTTGGTCCATTCCATCGCCTTCTTGCCTTTGCCTTTAGCATCCTCCAGGTCTGCAACTTTGGGTGATCTAACTCTACATCGCGGAATCACTCGGTGATCCGCCAACTGCTCCTTTCTCTCGCCAACTTAATTTTCTTCTTCAGGGCTTGGCACACTAGAACTTTAGGCATTCAAGAAGCCACTCGGCGACTCGCCAAATGGACTTGGCCATCACCAGGCTCTCTTTTCTTCCTTCTTTCAGCTCGCTTCGTTCCTTTTTGCAAGTTAGTGTTCTTAATTTGTTCCTCAATTGAAATACCTGGAAATCAAGGATTTTACATCAGTTATTGGCACAAAATAAGCATTTGAGGACACTAAATCTATCCAAATAAAGCCCTAAATGAGTCCAAATCTCGGACTCATCAGTTTTCACTGGTATGATCAAAGTCTTTTCTTTTGATGTATATGTTGTGCTAGATCCAGGAGCGAGTCTATATTTTGTGACTACTTATATGCTAATGAATTCTTCCTGAGAAACTTCTTCAGCCATTCACTGTTTCTAAAATTGTTGGTGGGTTTATTCTGACTGAGAGAGTTTATCGTGGTTGTACCTTTCCTCAAATCACAAGGACACCATGGATGACTTAGTCGAGCTAGACATGGTAGATTTTGATGTCATTTTAGGTATGGACTGGCTTCATGCCTATTATGCCTCAGTCGATTATAGAACTTGAGTAGTTAAGTTTTAGTTTCCTAAAGAGCCAGTTAGAGAGCGGAAGAGTAGTTCAGCAGTGCTTAAGAGTCATATTATTTCGTACCTTAAGGCCATAAAGTTAGTTTCCAATGGGTGCATCTATCACTTAGTCTGAATTAATAACTCTAGTGTTGAAAGAGTGCTTATTCAGTTAGTTCCTATTGTTAGTGAGTTTCTAGAAGCTTTTGATATTCCTGGAGTCCCTCTTGAGAGAGAAATAGACTTTGATATAGATATTCTTCCCGATACTCATCATATATCTATTCCTCCATATAGAATGGCTCCAGCTGAGTTAAAAGAATAGTTGAAAGATCTTCTTGAGAAAGGTTTCATATGACCAGGTGTCTCACCTTGGGGCGCTCCGGTTTTATTCGTGAGGAAGAAAGATGGTTCTCTTAGAATGTGTATAGATTACCGTCAGTTGTAACAAGGTTACTATTAAGAATAAGTATCCTCTTCCGAGAATTTATGATCTCGTTGCTCAACTTCAGGGTGCCACTTGTTTTTCTAAGAAATACCTCAGATCAGGCTATCATCAGTTGAAAGTAAGAGAAAGTGATATCCCTAAGATGGCTTTCCGGACCCGCTATAGTCATTATGAGGTTTTGGTTATGTCTTTTGGCCTGATTAATGCTCCTGTAACATTCATGGATCTTATGAATTGAGTATTCAAGCATTACTTAGATATGTTTGTTATTGTATTCATTAATGACATTCTAATCTATTCGAGGAATGATGAGGATCATGCTAGTCATCTCAGAGTAGTTCTTCAAACTCTCAAGGATAGAGAGTTGTATGATAAATTCTCTAAGTATGAATTTTGGCTTCTGTCTGTGGCATTCTTAGGCCATATTATTTCCAGTGATGGGATTCGAGTTGACACTCAAAAGATTGAGGAAGTGTAGAGTTGGCTTAGACCCACATCTCCAACTGATAGTACAAATTTCTTGGGATTGCCTGGCCATTTTAGAAGGTTCGTCGAGGGTTTTTCATATATTTCTTCCCCATTGACCAAGTTGACTCAGAAAAAAGTTAAGTTTCAATGGTCTGAAGCTTGTGAGAAAAGTTTTTTGGAATTGAAAACTAGGTTGACTCGGCCTTAGTATTGACCCTACGAGAGGGTACACAAGGCTTTGTGGTGTATTGTGATACGTCTAGAGTTTGACTGGGTTGTGTATTGATGCAGAATAGTAAGGTTATAGCATATGCATCTAGACAACTCAATATTCATGAGAGGAATTACCCAACCCATGATTTAGAGTTGGCTACTATAGTATTCGCTTTGGAATATGGTGTCACTATCTTTATGGTGTTCATGTAGATGTGTTCACCGATCACAAAAGTATTCAGCATGTGTTTAGTCAGAAAGAGCTTAATCTCAGACAGAAGAGTTGGTTGTAGTTACTCAAGGATTATGATATGAGTATTCTCTATCACCTAGGTAAGGCTAATGTTGTTGCTGATACTTTGAGCAGGTTGTCTATGGGTAGTACTTCCCATGTTGAGGTGGACAAGAAAGAGTTAGCAAAAGATGTGCGTAGACTTGCACGATTAGGCATTCGACAAATAGATTCCAACGAAGAAGGAGTAGTGGTGATGAATGGGGTTGAATCATCATTAGTGTCCAAATTGAAAGAGAAACAAGAGCAAGACTCTATTTTTTCTTGAAATGAAGGAAAATGTTCATAAGCAAAAAAGTGATGGCTTTTTAACAAGAGGGAGATGATGTATTGAGGTATCAAGGTAGATTGTGTGTGCCAAGGGTGGATGAACTCCTAGAGAGGATCATGGAGGAAGGTCAAAGCTCAAGATATTCTATCCATTCAGGTTCCACAAAGATGTATCGTGACTTGAGAGAATTCTATAGGTGAAGTAGTATGAAGAAGTGTATCGCAGAGTTCGTTGCTAAGTGCCTGAACTGCCAACAAGTCAAGGTAGAGCACCATAGGCCCGTTTGTATGGCTTAGAACATAGATATTCCCGAATGGAAGTTGGAGATCATCAATATGGATTTCATTACAGGTTTACCATGGTCTCGCAGGCAGCATGATTCAATTTGGGTGATTCTAGATCGAATGACTAAATCAACCCATTTCATAGCGGTAAAGACTACCCATTCAACATTATGCTAAGTTATATATTCAAGAGGTAGTCAAACTTCATGGAGTTCCGGTGTCCATCATTTAAGACAGAGGTGCGCAATTCACCGCACAATTTTGGATGTCTTTCCAAAAGGGTTTAGGTTCCAAAGTAAATCTAAGTACAACTTTTCACCTTCAGACTGATGGTCAGGCAGAGAGTACAATTCAGACTTTAGAGGATATGTTGAGGGCGTGTGTGATCGATTTCAAGGGAAATTTGGATGATCAGTTACCTCTCATAGAGTTTGCTTACAACAATAGTTATCATTCTTGTATCCATATGGCTCCTTATGAGGCTCTTTATGGGAGAAGATGTAGATCTCCTATTGGATGGCTTGAAGTTGGTGAAGCTGGATTTATAGGACCAGACTTGGTTCATCACGCCATGGAAAAAGTTAAGACTATTCAAGAGAGTTTGAAAATAGCAAAGAGTCGTCAGAAATCCTATGCAGATGTCAGGAAAAAAGATTTAGAGTGTGAAGTAAATGATTTGGTTTACTTGAAGGTTTCACCCATGAAGGGTGTTATGAGGTTTGGCAAGTAGGGGAAACTTAGTCCCCGGTATATTGTCCAGTACAGGATATCCAAGAGGATTGGCAATGTAGCTTATGAATTGGACCTACCCTCATATTTAGCAGTGGTTCATCCGGTATTTCAGATTTCCATGTTGAAGAAGTTTATGGGCGATCCTTCACTTATAATACCTGTTAAAGATACCGGTATTAAGGATAGCTTATCTTATGAGGAGATTCTTGTTCAGATTCTAGATCGTCAGTTCGCAACCAAAGAGGTAGCATTAGTAAAGGTTATGTGCAGGAATGAGTTTGTTAAGGAAGCTACTTGGGAAGCTGAAGAAGATATAAAGAAGACATACCCACGTCTCTTCGAGTCCGGAGAAATTCCAAATTAAGGTGCTAATCCTTTTCTTGGAATTTATATTAAGTTTAAATGTTGTGTTACTTTGCATATTGAGTGTTTGAACTAGGTGTCAAATGCTACCACCCTTAGTCTACTTAGAGTAATCACATTCGAGGACGAATGTTCCCAAGGGGGAGATATTTTAACACATCGGTATTTAAAAGAGCTAAGAAGAGAAATAACTAGATTGGAAATAGCAAAATTTGAAATTTTGCAAGTTATGATTAGATTATGAGTTTAGGGTCAACTTCAAACGACCATAACTTTCAGTACAGGATGAGTTAGGTGGCCTAAAAGATATCAAATGAAAGTTCATGGAATCCTCTTTCCAATACCACCGAGTTTGCTAATTTTTGAACTCGTATGAGAGAGATAAGCCCGTTTGAAGTTGGGTTGTCCAGTTAAGAAAACTTACCCGAGAAAATGAGGGGTATTTCGGTCTTTTCCTTACTCTATCAGATTTAAGTCATTTTTAGTAGTTAATTAGGGGTCTAAACTGATTTGGTTCAGTTTACACAATCCTAATTTATGCTAGGTTTTAGAAAAGAATTCAAGAAGAGAAAAGAGGAGAAAGAAAAAAGAGAAAAGTCATGGCGTTGATCAAGTTCTTGAGAAATTGAAGGTCGTTTCGCCAAGGGTTTGATCCCTAAGAGGTATGTGAGTTTCTCATAATGTTGGGTTCGTTTACCCAGACGTCAATCATGTTATTTTTAGCGAAGATTCGTTTTGAAGTTGACGAATTTGAGTTCTTGATTTGTTTCTTGAATGTATTGTTTCCATTCTTTAATTAGGATGGGTTTAATGAGTTATTGAGACAAAAGTTAGTGAATTCAAGGTGGTTTGGAGTAGAGTATCATGTACATAAGTTGAGTATTTGAATCTAAGTGATTGGGAAATAAACCATTCAATTCTAGGCGAATTAGGGTCGAAAAATGAGTAAGAAAAGACCGGGTAGAAAATAAGGTACCAGGTCCTCGGCGCGGACCTGTTCCCCAGAGTGACATTTCCCTCTCTGCGTCGCGGAGAGAACGCGAACTCCACTGTTTCAAAAATTATTTCGCGACCAAATATGATAATTCATCTCAGCGTCGCGGACTTGCTCCCTAGAAACTAATTTTCAACTGTTTCTCATTATTAACTATCTAAAACTCATTTAATCATCATGATATCCTTTCTATCACAAATAATAACCTTGAATTAATAATTCAAATTCAAGGTAGAGTTAAGAGTCAAGTTTTGAGAGTTCTTCGAGTCAATTAAGATGTCTTTTACGAATCTTTTAAATTTGTTTTAAGACTTGAGCATTTGAGTTTAAGGAAGAGTAAAGTTAAGTTCATTTTATTTAAAACGCTACATGTGAACTAAGTATTCCCAAGAGAAAATGTTTTTACATTTAAGATGAGAGGAAACACTGATTTCCAAAAGAGTTTTCACGAGCAATTCTGAGTACCATCTCTTTTAAAAGAATGATTTTTGAGTGATAATCTCAAACCACAGAAAGAGTTATATTTTTAAAAACATATAAGCTAGTATATTTTGGGAGTAGTATTGAGCAGCGATATGGGGGAGAGTTCATACAACTCACGGCCCCCATAAACAATATAATCAACGTGAGTAAACAGTGTCATACTTTTAAGATGAGTCCTCAATACTTTTTAGCATAGGCTAGTGGATCCACTTAGTAGTAAATTCTATACCTCAGCAAAGTATAGGTCAGTTCTGGCAACGTAATCTAGACGTTGTATCATCACATAGCTCATAGTGATGGTTGTCGGTTAGAGAATCTTGATGAGTCCACGATTTGGACTCGGCTTTATTTTAATAGGTTTAGTGTCCTCAAATGCATATTTTGTGCCAATAACTCATGTAAATCCTTGAATTTCAGGTATTTGGATTTAGGAACAAAGCATGGACACTAATGAGTCAAAAGGAACAAGGCTGCTAAAAGAACAAAGAAAAGAAGGCTTGAGGATCGCCTAAACCATTACGCGAGTCACCGAATGGATATGGTCTCACTTAATGTTCTAATGTGCCAAGCCCTGAAGGAGAAAATCAAGTCGGCGATAGAAAGGAGAAGTCGGTAAGTCGCCGAACGGTTCCACGATACAGTGCCATATCGCCCAAAGTTACAGAACTTGAAGATGTTGAAGGCCAAAGCAAAAAGGCGATGGAATTGACCAAACGGCGGTTCGCCGAGTGGATCGGCGATCCCAACTTATTGTGCTGAATGATCCTTCGCAGCACATGTTTTGGCAATTATAAATACATTTTAAAATTCATAGTTTAGTATGTAGCATTAAATAGTTATCAATATTGTTCAGTTTTCAAGTTTGAGAGCTTAGAACTGAGTTTGGAGACAATATTTCCTTAGCTTTGAAGATTTCCATTTCTGAGAAACTGGAAGTGGGTGTTGAAGATTCTTCATCTTAGACCTTTGTAAAGACAATATTAATCTTACCGAGTTGATGGAAACACAATTTGGTAACGATTTCTACCTTTTATGATGTCTAGCTAAAACAATTATTCTTGGGGTGTGATAATGTGATTATGGGTTGATTTAGCTGTTGGGGGTAATGTTAATTGATAGTGTAAATGCTATTTAAAAGTGATTTCATTCAGGAATTATGGCTTAATCTAAAGGGTTGTAGTTGCAAATGTAACTCTACCTTAGTGTTTTTGGCTTGCGAGAGAGAGAGGTTTTAGAACCAAGATTGCTGAATTGATGGTCTATGGGTATTGGGTTGTCATGGGTTCAGCTCGAGAGAGTGAATCCTAAACCCTTTTCCACAAATTCAGCTCAAGAGAGTGAATGGAATTATGGATGACCAACTCTCTCTGGGATACTTGATGCAACACTCCTATGAGACTGCAACCCACCTCCTTGATTATGTGGTCAAAACCAACAAGGAGACTGAGAAGGACCAACACTTGGCCACATTGTTGGGTCAGCTGGATATTTTGGCCCAAAAGGTCAAGGACTTAGAGGTACTATCCAGAAAGAAGGACATGTACATCTGCCCTCACGAGCGTCGAAAGATGAAGAAGCAAGAGGGCGGGAAAATTGAAGAGGTCATGTTACTCATTCTACACAAAGTCGAAGGACACGACAGAGTGTTGGAGGAGATGAGAGAAAACGACTTGATGCTAAACCAAATGACGACCTCACATTCCATGCTCATTCAGCTACTAGGGTCACAAATGGACCAAGTGCTGAATGACCTCTACCCAGAACCAGAAGGGGGGGTTTCCTTATGAAAATGAGGCAAACCTCACTAATGAAACTTAAGTGGGGGCTTGCGTCGTGCCACGACGCTAATAAGGTGCTTCTTGGGAAGCAACACAAGGTTTTATCGCTTTAGTTTTTGTTTTGGAAATAATGGTGTGTTGCTTGTGCATGTCGAAGTGTGGAAAATATTTGAAAACTGCAGATTGGTAAGCTACAGGTCCAGTCGGTGCATCGCCGAAGAGGTCGGTGACCCCGACCTTGACCGACCTTGGACTCAAGAAATTTTTTACATTGGTGTCTGTAAAACTCGGCGAGCCCGGGAAATTTTGGCGAATTGCCGACCCGGTCAGCGATCGCGATCTAATCCGCTGTTTGGACCCCACGTTAACTGGAGGTCTTTTAAAACTCAACAAGGTAAGTGACCACTCGGCGTGTCAATGATTGGGTCAGTGAGCACAACAAATTTCGCCGAATGGGCAAGAATTGGACGGTTTTTAAAAGGCTAAAGGTTTAAACTTCCAACTCTTTACCTTTCCTCACTTTTGAACTTCCCAAACTCACACCCGCACTTTAGTTTCTATATTTCTTACATATTTTAGAGTGTTTTAGTCGTTGATCTTATGTTCGAAGTGGAATACATTGCCGCCTAGCTTTTCTAATTGTTTTTAATCGGCATTTAAGGTTTGTTTTTCGAACCTCGAGTTTACTTTTGGCATTTTTTACTCATTTGCAATAATTTTATCTTGTTGAAGTGTGTTGGGCCTCTCTGATAGTGTTAGTGTTTTTGAATGCCTGTTTTAATTTGATAATCTTACCTGTATTGTCTCTAATGTTGAATTCCCATAATTTTATGCCTTAAAATTGGTTAGAATTTGTGGGGTTATGCTTGCATGTTGTTGGGTCTAGTCAGGTAAAGTCTATGTAACCCGTAGTTGTGCCAACTGACGTAATTTGCCCAATGATAGAGAGGGTGACGTCATTCTTAAGGGAAAAAGTCATTAAATGGTCAAATTTGGCAAAACCTGGAGAAATCTGAGTATCTCGGGGTAATGTGTGTAATGGGTCTGAGCCTAACTATATAAGTGTATGCTTGATTTTGTTTTCGGGGGTTGCAAGGTTGAATTCGAGAAGTTGGGTTGAAAGTAGGCACGTTTGGTCATTTGGCGAGCTGGGTCAAGCTCGCCGAACCACTTGGTAGTTCGCCAAAGTTCCCCATCTCACCTTTAATTTCATGCTATACTTGATGTGTGACTCTGTAACTTTCGGTGAGAAGTTTGAGGTCGCCAAAGGCATTCGGTGACTCACCGAAAGTCTTCTTGATCCCCCTTTGTCTGCACCCCTGTAGCTAAAATTGCACTGTAACTTTTGGCGGGCTGAGTTTTGCTCACCAAATGTTGTCAGCGATTTGCCAAAAGGCCTTCCCCTCGCCGACATGCCAATTTTTTTTGAGAATTTTGAGCCAATCCTTTCGACACGCCCGATCTAGCTCGCCAAAGCGATTCGGTGACTCGCTGACTAATTCAGTGAGTTTGTCTGCATTTATTTTTATGTGTTTCTGATTGAAAAGTTTCTAACTTTTTCTTGATGTTTTGCAAACATGGCTAGACCTAAGGTTGCAGGTAGAAACATGCCACCCCAAAATAAAGTAAATGGGATTACACTCAATGAGGATGCAGCTGCATCTAGGTGAAACGCCACCAAATTTCCCACAACTGGTGGGAAAGGCAAAGGTAAAGAGAAGGCACCTACGTCACCGAAGGTCAGCTTCAATAGTGATGGGATCTATGCCACTCACCTCACCACTTTTAAGAGTGAGGGTGAGCACCAGAAGCCTCAGACTGTAGCTTCTAATATGATGAGCTAGTAGCAGCACAAAGAGTAGAGTTGCGGTCAAAAAGGATGAATGATACGTCTAGGATCAGCAATCCTCAGCCTACCACCACTTCTACTCCAGTTCCAGCACAGGCAGTGGTTCTTCAGCACCAGTTCAGGGTCATCCTCCCAAGTCTATGAACAAATTAAAGACTGAGGGGCTGAGTACAATCATTGAGAAAAAGCGTCTATCCACGGATGAGGAGCTGCTTGATGTGGTTGAGGAAGCTTCATATGAGGACCTTACTGAGACTAAGGAGGCCATGGTAGATGCAGATGTGCAAGCTTCTTTTGCGGCTACACCCTTGGCTGATCCTAGTGCAGCTACTGTTCCTTCTGAGGTGACTCCGCGAACTGATGCCCAAGTTCAGACTGATATAACGGGCACCGATGCCCAGAAAGATGGAGTGACTGAGTAGACAAGATCCCTTCTGTTCCTCCCTCTCTGTCTACTTTATTTTGACTTTCGGATATTTTTGTTTGCATTTGAGGACAAATGATTTTTATTTGTGGTGGGGTGAGGCCCACCTTTTGTGACTGTTTTATTTTGTTTATATATTGGGTTTTGAGCGATAATTGTGTTGTGCACTTTTTTGTTGATGATTGAGCTTGTGGCTCCTTGTTTTTAATTGTAAATCAGTTTTGGCCCCTTCCGAAAAAAATTGTGCCACCTCTTATTTGTGTTGAATGTGGTTGTTCTCTTACAAATTTGAGTATCAATTTTGGTCAATACCGATGACTTGAATAGTGCTCATAATCGAACAAAAATGAATGTGCGGCTAAGATGAGCCAAATGAAGTTGCATAGATAATATGTGAACTTTTTGCATCTCGTTGTGATTAGCCAAGTATCAAACTGAGTCTCTTTTGATGAACATTGCACACTAGCGATAGTGTGGAGTCTTGATTGACATTGGTGTCAATTCCTTGTGTGATGAGCTTACCATGAACTATGTGTGATGACACCTAGAATTTGCCCCGTTGGTCCAGTTTACTTAGTGATGCAATCTCTTGATATGATCTTAGGCAAATTTGAATAGTGTGAAACAAATTGACATTATACCTCTTTTGTGGCCTACCTTGTGAGTTTGTGGACCCCGTTTGAACACCCTTTGAGCCTTAGCCTTTTCTTGGAAGAAACTTGATAAAATTGTGGCCTCTCTTGATCCACTACCCATAATCCTCATGATTTGTGGTTTGTTTGAATAGCCAACTTAAGCCAAAAGCCTAAGTTAGGAGTGTGGTGAAAAGAAAAGGTATATCAAGAAGTGCAAGAAAGTCGCCTTTGACCCATGGTTTTGAGAAAAATGAAGCCCCTCCATATAAAAAAAAAGAATGAAAAAGAAAAAGAATGAAAATTTTTTGGAATAAAGTTGTGAAAATGCAAGAACAAATGGGGTTTCCAACAGTCCATGGAAAGTGAATAATGGGATGACTTGTGAGCACGAATGAAAATGATGAAGAAAAGGAAAGAAAGTGTTGTTCACACCACATTTCATGAGGATTGCACCCATTAAGCCTAAATGACCATACCTTTGCACTCAACTTCATTACAAGCCTTGAAAGGACCTTTTTTTTATCTTCAGTGAGCTGAAACAAGTGTTGATTGGAAAATACGGACAAACCTATGGGTGAAATCATGCATTGTGTTCATCTTTGTGAGTGTGAGCGTTGCATTTGATTCCGGAGCTTTAATTTGTGAACCATTGTGCGTGAATATGGAATCATTCTTTGTGTGAGGGCATTTGATTACCTTTGTTGAGCTTGAACTTGCATTTGAAGCAAGTATTGTGAGCTTGAGATTATTTTATAATGGTGAGTCACAACTTGAATCTTTGAGTGCACAATTGATCATTTCATGAGTAAGTTGAGTTTTTTTGTGTGCATTCATGATTGAGACTTATGTAGCACAGTTTGAGACATCCTTTTTGAAATGTTGAACTTGAGTTTTACTTGAGGACAAGCAAAATTTTAAGTTGGGGGTGTTGATGAGTCCACAATTTGGACTCATTTAGGGCTTTATTTTAATAAGTTTAGTATCCTCAAATGCATATTTTGTGCCAATAACTGATTTAAATCCTTGAATTTCAGGTATTTGGATTGAGGAACAAAGCATGGACACTGACGAGCAAAAAGGAACAAGGTAACTAAAAGAACGAAGAAAAGAAGGCATGAGGATCACCTAAACCATTGGGAGAGTCACCGAATGGCCATGGTCTCACCTAATGTTCCAATGTGCCAAGCCCTGAAGGAGAAAATAAAGTAAACGATAGAAATGAGCAGCCGGTGAGTTGCCGAACGGTTTTCGCAATGTAGTGCCGTATCGCTCGAAGTTACAGAACTTGAAGATGTTGAAGGCCAAAGCAAAAATGCGATGGAATTGACCAAAGGGCAAAACGCCTACTGGATCGGTGATCCTGACTTATTGCACCGAATGGTCCTTCGTAGTACATGTTTTGGCGACTATAAATACATTTTTAAATACTTAGTTTAGTATGTACCATTCAATAGTTTTCATTATTGTTCAGTTTTCAAGTTTAAGAGCGGACAACTGACTTTGAGACAATATTTCCTTAGCTTTGAAGATTTCGATTTATGAGAAATTGGAAGTGGGTGTTAAAGATTCTTCATCTTAGACCTTTGTAAAGACAATATTAATCTTACTCAGTTGATGGAAACACAATTTGGTAACGATTTCTACCTTTTTATGATGTCTAGCAAAAACCCCATTTCTTGTGGTGTGATTATGTGATTATAGGTTGATTTAGTTGTTGGGTATTGTCAATTGATAGTGTAAATCCTGTTTAAAAGTGATTTCATTCAGCAATTGTGGCTTAATCTAAAGGGTTGTAGTTGTAAATGCAACTCTACCTTCGTGTTTTTGGCTTGCTCGAGAGAGAGGTTTTAAAATCAAGATTGCTGAATTGATGGTCTGTGGGTATTTGATTGTCATGGGTTCAGCTCGAGAGAGTGAATCCTAAACCTTTTTTCATACATTCAGCTCGAAAGAGTGAATGGACTAAAGCGAATGTTGTTCTTAATTGCTGCTTATTGGTGTTTGAGAGAAACCAATTTGATTCGGGATAAATTGTTCGAGAGAAAGCTTATCCCCACTTAATTCTAGCTTATTCACTGATTTACAGCTATTCAGTATTAATTGCAATCACCCATTTGTCTACCTTAGCCCATAATCGAATCATATCCCAAGAATCCCGTCTCTATATTTGTTAATTTCTTGTTATTTGCTGTTGTAGTTGGTAGTTGAAACCAAATCCCTCTGTTATTTGACACTGGTGTCACCCCAAATTTGAACAATGCTTTTATTCATAATTGTTTTTGCCTTTGATTGACTTGAGCATATTCATGCTTTTCTATTGATTCTCAAATACGAACCACTCCCTTGGGACTCGACCCCAACTCACTTAGTTGGGTTAGATTACTACTTAATTATCGTTGACTCTTAGTATTGGATGAATTGTCTTTTATGACATTACAAAAATCAAATCTCCCACAGAGTACTTGCATTTTTATATGCAAAACTGAATTATTACTGTAATTTTCAATACATTGAGTTGTTATATATTGTTTTAAAGAATTTATTTATATTTCTTCTTTATCACTACTTTACATTGAAATGAGTTGAGTTGAGTTGAGACGAGGTAAGTGTTTCTTCATTTCCAGTTCAAGCTTATGTCTTGTTTTAGATTTCCCCTCACATGCTCGTATATTCAATGTACTGATGTCATTTGGCCTGCATCATTTTATGATGGAGATACATGTAACCAGGATCAACATCTAGTACTTTGTAGATCCAGTCGAGTTCCAAAATTATTTGGTGAGCCTCCTTGATTTTGGAGTATCCCTCTATTATGTTTTAACATTTTTAATTTTTTTAGGATGATCAGGGTTCTTGTCCCATCATCCCTCAAAGAATTAGAGGCTTCATAGACCGATAGATAGATAGACAGTATTTGTTCATGTGTTTTGTTCATTTCAGTCATTGATGTATGAGACTTGAGTTGCCACTTTGGCTAGTGAATGTTTCTTTAAATATTCTGAGTTAGTTATTTGAGTTAAAGCATTCATTTGAGTTTATTCTATGCTGAGTAAGACTTTCGCTTGGAGTTAAGCTAGGTCATGGGTTCACTTAGGGCCAACAATGGTTCTCTAGTGCCGGCCGCTCTGAGGGTGTAGGCTCGAGCGTTAAATTTTCCAAAACCAACAACTCTTTGCAAAGTTTAGCAAATGTTAATTTTGACTAAGGTCTGTAACTTTCCTTGGTCACATTTATTCAAGTAAGGGTATTGAGATAGATTATAAGAATACAGATGCAGTCAAGAGGTTGCCTAGACCTCTATCACCTTCAGATATTAGAAGTTTCTTGAGTCTAGCCGGTTATTATAGGAGGTTTGTTGATGGTTTTCTTTGATTGCCTCTCAATTGACAACATTGACTCAAAAGAAGGCTAAGTTTATATGGTTCGAAGCATGTCAGAAGACCTTTCAGGAATTGATGGATAGACTAACTTCCGCTCCGGTGTTGACCTTACGGGAAGGGACTAATAGTTTTTTTGTTTATTGTGATGCCTCTAGAATTGGGTTAGGATATGTCCTTCGGCAAAACGGAAAAGTTATTGCCTATGCTTTAAGGCAACTTAAGGTTCATGAAAAGAATTGTCCTACCCATGACCTCGAACTAGCCGCAGTTGTCTTTTCCTTAAAGATTTGGAGGTACTATTTGTATGGTGTCAATGTAGATGTTTTTACCGACCACAAGAGTTTGCAATATGTGTTTAATCTGAAGGATTTAAATCTTTACCAAAGAAGGTGGCTGGAGTTATTGAAGGATTTTGGTAAAGCGAATGTGGTGGTGTATGTTGTTATTCGGTTATCTATGGGTAGTGTTGCTCATATTGAAGAAGATAATGAGGAGTTGGTTCGAGATGTTCATAGATTGGCTCGGTTGGGTGTTCGGTTAGTGGACTCTACCAAGGGTGCTGTTATGATTCACAACGGCTCATAATCGTCTTTTGTGGCGGATGTGAAAACCAAGCAAGGTCTTGATCCAATTTTTGTTGACTTGAAGGAAGCGGTGCTTAAAAAGTACGTAGAGGGTTTCTCCAAGGGGAAGATGGTGTACTTAGATATCAAGGTCCTTTGTGTGTTCCTAATGTTGATGACTTGAGGGAACAAATCTTGACAGATGCCCATAGTTCTCAATATTCCATTTACCCGAGAGCCACCAAGATGCACCGTGATTTGCGGGAGATCTGTTTGTGGAATAGGATGAAGAAGGATATTACGGGATTTGTGGCTAAGTGTCTTAATTATCAACAAGTGAATGTTGAGCATCAAATATTGGGAGATTTGTCTCAAGACATTAGCACTCCTACTTGGAAGTGTGAAGATGTACATATGGACTTCATTGTTGGTTTGCCTCCCACCCGATGACAACATGACTCGATTTGGGTTGTAGTAGATCGAATGATAAAATATGTTCATTTTATTTCCGTCAAGGTTTCTTATTCAGTGGACGACTATGCTAAGTTGTAGTTGAGAGAAATGGTAAAGTTTCATGTAGTGCATTTATCCATTATCTCTGATCGACGTACTCAATTCACTTCTCAGTTTCGGAAATCTTTTCAAAAGGGTCTTGGTACTCATGTTAAGTTTAGCACGACCTTTCATCCACAAATCGATGGGAAGCCTAGCATACTATCCAAACTTTGGAAGATATGTTGAGAGCTTATATGATTGATTTCAATGGTAATTGGGATGATCACTTGCCTTTGATTGAGTTTGCATATAATAGTAGTTATCACTCAAGTACTGGTATGGCTCCATTTGAGGCCCTATATGGTAGGAGGTGTAGATCTCCTATATGATGGTTTGAGGTGGGTGAAGTTGCCCTAATAGCTCCCGATTTGGTACATGAGACCATGGAAAAAGTTTGACTTATTAGAGGAAGGTTGAAAAACGCACAAAGTCGGCAAAAGTCATGCCGATGTAAGAAGAAGAGATCTTGAGTTAGATGTTCATGATTAGGTTTACTTGAAAATATCACCCATGAAGGGTGTGATAAGGTTTGGTAAAAAAGGGAAGCTTAGTCCCCTATATGTAGGCCCATATCTGATTTTGAGGCGTATTGGTAAGGTTGCTTATGAATTTGAATTTTGAATTGCCTAACGAATTGGCATCGGTGCATCCAGTTTTCCATGTCTCTATTTGAAGAAATGTGTTGGTGATCCGACCTCTATAGTTCCCTTAGAAGGTTTGGGAGTTAAAAAGAATCTTTCCTATGATGAAGTTCCGATTGAAATTTTATACCGGCAAGTCAAGAGGTTGAGAAATAAAGAAGTTTCTTTCATGAAAGTGTTGTGGAGGAATCAGTTAGTTTAGGGTGCTACTTGGGAGGCTGAGGCCGATATGCTGTCCCAATATCCTCATATCTTTCCTTCTACCCCTACTCTAGCTCCAAGTAATGAGTACCTCATGGTTTACTCTTTTGGTGTCATGTGTCTTAGATGTTCCCATGATTTCCTAATTTATTCATTTTCATGAAAAAACTTATGTTTTGAGAAAATGAATCAACTTGATTGATTTCTACATGTTTATGTGCATTTGAGTATTAGTTGCATATAAACTTCATGATATGATATTTTTAATATGCTCTAGCTTGGAGTTGATATTTCCTCCTTAGATATTTGCATTGCATGCATAATGGGTTGTTAGATTTAGTTTCCACCCCTCTTATGATGTCTTGAATCTCATTCGAGGACGAATGTTCTCAAGAGGGAGATATTTTAACACCTCAGATTCGAGAAAGGGCAAAATTGCAATTTTTAGACGTTTTTGGTGCCATCCAACGGAGGCCAGCCACGGCTCGTGGACTGAGCCACGGACCGTAGGTCTGGTCCGTGGATTGGCTGACCAAATAGGCTCAAAGGACTACAAACCGCGGCCTGGAACAACCGACCGTCGTTGGGTCCATGGTCTGTGGATTGAGGTCTGTGGATCATTGCCTCAGAGTGTAGTCTTTGAAGAAGACGACGGACGTGCAGGACAGACCGTCGGTCAAACCTCTGTCCATTGGTCAAGGCATGTGGGTCAAAGGTCGGCAGTTATTCTAGAGGCAGTTGGGTCTTTTCCTAAAAAATTTATCCTAATACTATGTCGTTTTGCCTACGCCTAAGACCCCTATATAAGTGATTTTAACCCCAAATTAATTCATTCACCTCATTCTCTTGAAATTCACCAATATAAGTTGAGTCTTTCTCTCCCAAAGATATTTCTCGCACTAGAACGTTGAACAAGAAGATTCAAGGTAGGGTTCAAGATCAAGCCTTCATTCTTCAATTGATCTTTGATAGTAAGGTATGATAGTTTTCATCCATGGATTCCTTCCATTCATGGAGTTCCCAAATTCTCTTATTTTCAAAGTTAGAATTCCCCAATTGAGTTAGGGTTTTCTTATGTGGAATGGGTTCCTTTAATTAATGATTTAGTTAATTGATCTATGATCTTGTATGCATGAATTGAGTTAATCTAATGATTTTATGATGATTCCCATGAACCCATGTAATTCCCATGTTTTCCAAATTATGATCATATGATGTGGGTGTTGGATTATTTTAACGACCTGGAAATCTAGTAGGTGAAACTAGAGCCATAACGAGTTTGTTTTAGAGTTTGTAGTGGGGTTTGAGGTTGTAAAGTGTTGTCCCGAGCTTAGGTTGAGGGGTTTAAGGGTTAAACGTCAAGGTTCGACTCCCCAAGGACCAACCAAGGGGTCCTTGAGGAAGATCCTAAAGCCTAACCCCAAGGCTGCCCCAAAAGAGCAAATTGTCAAAAATGTTGTGACCTACGAAAGGGGACCTACGCCCCGTAGGTCCATCCATGCCCCGTGGATGGCCTCCGTAGGTCAGGGCCCAAAATGGTGACCCTCAGACCCAAACCACGAACCAGCAGGACGGGGTGTAACCCCACCTACGGTACGTAGGTCTAGGGTCGTAGGTCACCACTGCAATGCTGCCAAGTTTCGGCCATTGTGGGGGTGAATTGGTAAATTCCTTTTTAAGTTAGTTTAGTTATGGGACGGTTATTATTGATTTATTAATGTATTTTAAGGGTTTTAAAGCATTAAACTCCTTTTTCAATTCATTTATTCAAAACACAAATTAGAAACCTTCCCTCCCTTCCAAAAGTTCTCTCTCTAGAAATCTCCATTGGAGGTGAAGGATTCAAGCTCTCAAGCTCAAGGTATCATCTTTTTCAAGAAATTTTCGTGGAGTTTCTTCCCTAAAGGTATGGTAGTCTTCATCCTTGACCTAGTTTCTTTCAAGGAGCCAATTTTGAAGATGATTTGAAGTCTCCAAAATCCCTCAAAAACCTAGGGTTTTCAATCTATGCATGGGTTCAACTCGAAACGCTTTCAAAAGGCATATATGTTATGAATAATGATTTAATTGATGATTTAATGGTTAATTAAGATGATTTTACCCTCTGAACCCATGTTTACCCCAAAACCCTAAGTTGTGAATTGTGATTGAGAATTGATTGATCATGCAAATATGTTGAATTGTTTATGTTTATATTGATATAGATTATTGAAATTATATTATTACTCATGCCTAATTGTATTATTTTAAGGTGTGTGGGTGAATGTGATCCATAGCCTTGAAAGGCAAGGTATGAAGGTTAATGTATGATTATGATGTGAAGGATATGCATGTGAATTCAATGATAATATGATGATCATGATTAGAATGTAATTGTTTTGTTGTTGAAATCATATTCTCAATTAACACTCATGAATGATAATGATAGAAAGTGAATGGTTTCTTCTATATGCTGTATATCTTAAATCGGTAGGATTATGCATCCTTTTCTTGTATAAATGAAAGTAATGTGAATGTTGTATCTTGGATCGATAGGCTAAAGGCACCCTTCCATGCATGTGAATAATGAACCTTGGGATCGGTAAGTTTATGGCACCCCTCCATATATGATGAAAATGAACTTTGGGATCGGTAGGCTTATGGCACCCTTCCATGAATGTTAATAATGAACCTTGAACCGGTAGGCCAATGGCACCCTTTCAAGAGGAGTTAATGAGCTTTCTTAACTAATGTACCTTGAATCGGTAGGCTTATAGCACCCTTTCATGTGTCAACTAATGTACTTTGGGTTGGTAGGCCAATGGCACCCTCTCATGTGTAATAAAGTTAAAGTAATGAAATACTCTATGGGAGTGGAGGCTAAGCACCGAGTGGATTTGGTTAGATGGAAACTCTCCCAATGTTTAGGCGGGTTTCAATGATCATATTCCTTATCCCATAACTATGTGCCCGCATAGGTCTAGGTAGTGGATCCAGCTAAGCTATATGTTACCGGTCCTACCTTAGGTAAGTAGACCACCTCTTTACGGTGTGGGGGTTTATGACACCGGATTCCATTGTTAGCTCTCATGGTCTATGTCGGTTAATGCTTATTTCCATCAAGTGAGATGTGCACTATAGTTACTTGAGAGGTTCTATGAAGTGTGGGTGGTAGTATGGGATGCCATCCATGCATTGCACGAGTAGGCTTTGAGAGGGCTATAGTGAGCTCTCTAATGTCTTATGATTATATGAATGAATGTGATTTAAGTGAAGCTAATGAAAAATGTTGACCTATATGCTTAAATGTAATGATGCATGCTTTACTTGGATTGTATTATGGGTTACTTCCTTGTCATGTCTTATGAAATGTTTATGTCTCTTATGTATGGGTATGGTGTAAAAATGGAAAGGATGAATGGTAAGTTCATTTTTGGTGGCCTTGATGTGGTACTTAGTGTGGATGGTGGTATGGGACACTATTCATACATTGCACAAAGTATAGCTTGCGGTTGCTTGAGGTGAAAGCTTAATGTGATGAAATGTCTTATATGGTTGATTATGTTCTAATGTGAAGAAATGACTTGTATGTTGGTTATGGTTGTATATTATGCCTCTTATGCTTATGTTCATGAAGTTTTCTCAAATTGGTAATCATGACTTTCAAATAAAATGTCTGTTTTTAAAGCATGGTTTTTGCATGGCTATCATACTTAGTAATTAATTGTGCTAACCCATATTTCTCTTATTTTACTGCAAGTTTAGGTTTCGGCATGTGAGTTTCTATCTGCCTAGTTCAAGTTCTTGGATTGAGTTCTTCCAAGGCTATTGGTATGTCCTTATACATTCGAGGACACATGCTTCATTGATGTTTCTTTGTTTCATGTAATAGACATTTCTAGACTTTCCATTGTAAAGGGCCGTGACCCTACTTTTGTTTCAAGATATTGTTTTAGATGGCCATGTGAGACAATATACTTTCGCTGTTTCAAATGTTTCAGTTTGTATGGATTTAAAGAAGAGTTTTAAATTCCATACTATTTCTATTATCTTATGCAATGACATGCTATGAGGCTTGTATGAGACTTTTAGGAGTGTTGTACGCCATGTTACATCTAGGGGCTAGCCTTGGGTCGTGACAAACATGAAAGAGAAGTTTAAGAAATTAAGCATGTTCTTATGAAATTTATGCAAATGTTTCAAGGATGCTTGAGAGTGAAATGTCAATGATAATGTTGTTGTTGTGTTGTTGAAATTATTTTCTCATATACATATGAAAGCGTGATTGTGAAAGCTTTTATGACATAGTAAGGATTCTAAGGTTGAATGGTCTTCTCACCTAAATGAATCAAAGATAAAGAGCTATCCTTATAAAACCTAGCTTAGATTGGTTATTCAATGATATCATTCCATGGATGACTTATGACTTATAACCTAGCTTGGATTGGAAAGATGTCGTGCCCTTCAATGGATAATAAACAAGTAAGAAAATTACTAGTCTGTGGGATTTATACTTAGCACTGAGAGGATATTGAGATGGAAGCTCAACCGTGAGCAGAGGTCGGGTTTCTAGAATCAATCTTTTTATCCCTTACCTATGTTCCCCCATAGGATGATTGTCTAGATAGACATTAGCTAGTGGATCCACCGAAGCTAGAAGTTTCCTTGTCCTTACCTTGGCAAGTAGGACAACCATTTTCGATGTGGGAGACATTGGGGATCATGTTATAGCTCACATGGTCTCTATGTCGAGTAAGGCTACTTACCACAATAATAATGAAATACGGTTACTTTAAGAAGTATCTCACATGTGTTCAAAGGTTTTAAAGATGTTAGCTTGCATTGCCATGTTTTATGACTTATGTCATCTAACCCGTTTTATATCATGTCTGAAATGTCCTATTTTAACATGATTTAAATGTTTATATGCATGTCTATTATACGTGGTACATATTTTGTACTAACGCATACTCTTGCCTACAATTCCCTAAATGTAGGGTCCGACAGTTAGGGTTCTCAGTTTCATGGCTAGAGGTTTAATTGAGAGATTCCGAGCTTTGGTGAGTCCTCATGCTTCGAGGATGGATTTTCATTGTTTTCAGTCTTTTTTCTTATTTTCAATTTTGGACATGATGTATGGGCTAGGCCCAATTTCATTCTATTGTACTAGATATCTAATGAGACAAAGTGTTTAGACTTCTGCTTTAAATTTATAAAACTTTTGGGACTTAAAAGATTATTCTTTATCTTTTTTGTTCTATGTCTTATGGTATGACTGCTAAGTGGCTTGTAGGGGGCCTCTCAGGGTCCTATACGTCATGTTACATCTAGGGTGTACCTCTGGGTCATGACAAGAACTATGAGAATGACTAAGACATAAGAATGGACCATGAGGAACTAAATATCTCAAGCTAGAGTGGTGTCAGAGGGAAAGTGATGAGTGTAATGGGACTTCATATCGGCCTCAGCCTCCCAAATTGCACCCTCAACTAAGTAATTCCTCCAAAGAACCCTCACAGAAGCAACTTCCTTATTTCTTAACTCCTTAATTTGTCGCTCCAAAATCATAACCGGAACTTCTTCATAAGAAAGATTCTCCTTAACTCCCAAACCTTCCACGGGAACAATGGATGTCAGGTCTCCAACACATTTCTTCAACTAGGAGACATGGAAAACCAGATGTACCGAGGCTTTATCAAAGATTCTACTTAATACCAATGAAGCTTTAGCAATCTTGATTCATGCTTACGGCCCATAAATTCAACACTAAATTGAGGAACCAAATACACTTAGTGGTAGAACATGTACCAAACTTTTAATATACAACCCACAATATCAAAATAGAACGTAAGAGGGAGCGGGATTACCTTTCTTGGAGTAGAAGAACCGAGAAAAAATGAGAAGGGGCAACTTTCCACGACCACAATGAGACTCTGACATGCTTGCGAGAAAGAAACCAAGGAAATCTGACCCCAAATATCAATACTTTCTCAACCTATTTTGACATTTCTTGTGTATATTGATTGTATTTTCTTATCACCTATCTCTAAAACCCGTTTCCATTTTTCAACTGTCAGACACTTACCGGGGAAAGGGGTTTATATAGAAGGAGATTAGGTTAAAAGGGAGGGGATGGGTGGGAATTTTGAGAGAATTTGAATTCAAAATTCAAACTTCATTCTTACTAGATAAGGTTGGCCAGCTCGATATAGTACAAACCTCCAATGGATTCAAGAGGAGAACTGTTCGATTTCAAGAGAAGGACGAGCGGACAAGGAGATAGGTTCATCCGGCCTATTCTCGAACTAGTACGGAAAGGATAATGGAGAAGGTGAGAGTCATATGCGATGAACAGGAGGTGCTGGGATGTGCTGGGATCGCGTGCTTTCTGGGTTCGGATTTGGGTGTCGTTGTGAGGACAAAGAAACGTATGCGTTGGAAGAATTGGGCTTGAAAGTTTTGGGTTGAAGTATGGGCCAATTGTAGTTTTAAAATTGGATGAAAAAATGTTAGGTTTGGGGTAAAAATGGCTAGATTTGTAATTTAAAAGATGACCAAATGAATTATAATTGTAGCCTATTGGAGTTAAAGAATTTAGCCAAATTGAGTTTACTTGGTGATTCAGCTAAATGAATTAATATAAATTAATTAACGAGATTCTTAATCTTAACAAAATAAAATACTAAACTTAAGGCTTAACACATAAGGGGCTCCTTGAACTTGTCCCTTTTTTCCATTTAGATACTTAAATTATAAGATTTACCTATTGAACACTTGAACTCATGCCATTGTGTGCCTATTGAACACAATTTTTGCAGCAAGCCCAAATATTTTGTGCGTGACTTTCAAACGCTGCTTATGTGGCCTTATTACAAATAAGAAAATGACACATCGAAAGAAAAAACTCTCCAGGGACTCTTTCACAAACAGCTCACTCCGACTGCCATTGTAACACCACCACCAACAAACAATTCCATTTCTTATCAAACAACTGCCCTCGCTGCAGTTCATATTTGTTGTTCTAGTAAAATTTATTTTGGATTCTTTTGTACATTTTTTATTGTTGTTTTACACCTAATTTCTGGCAAATTTTTTTTAAAAAAATCTTGATAAAATAGGATAAACTTGTTCAACTTTCAATGATTCATACCCAATAAAAATCTTTAAATGATTTATGAATAGATGTGTTGATGCATGTGGAAATGGATTATGTGAAAGAAATGACTTTTTTGTGAGAAAGAAAAAAGAAGGCGATGGAGAAAAGATGATAGCCGCTTCTGGTTTAAATTTTGTCGGCTAGATGGAGATTTTAGGGAGAATTGTGAGGTGATATTGGCGGCACAAAATGTTTGTAATGGCTATGGGTGTAACGATGGTGACTCCCTCTAATGAATTTCTTCCTTCCATCAATTTGATGCTCTGTTTGATGAAGAAGATAAAGAAAAGAGAATTAAGAGAAAAGAGGGGGGAAATTAGGGTAACATGGACAAAAGGGAAAGAAGACCGTAGTGGATTCCACGTCAGCTCTTTTAAATGATCTTCACGCGCTTAACCGGCGTAAGAACAAGTTTTGTGCCATGTTAGCCAATAATGTTTAAAAGGTACAAATTATGGGTGGTTCAGGGATTCAATAGGAAGGTGGCGTAGTTGAGGTACCTGCGAGGAAAATCCGAATAAGTTCAGGGGCCTGTTTATGTATTCTGCCTAAACTTAATCATATACTAATTAACTCAAAGTTATAAACTATTAATTAACATAACTAATTAATAAAATATTTAAGTAAAACCAATTTTTTTGGGACAATTTTTAAATATTCATAAAGTGTACTATAGTTATATACATAACTAGTAAAATTACCCACGCTTCACGCGGGAATTTAATATCACGAAATTTATAAATAATACTTAAAAACTACATGTCATTAAAACTAAAATACTATATTATTTTACATACAAGATTACATAGTAAAAAACATTAATTATGTAAAGGAAAAATAAAAATTATCACATCTTATAATTTATCCTTAATAACATAAACATAAATTTATGATTATAAAAAAAATATCAGGATCTGTAACATAAGCAATGGTGTCGGTGAGCAACTCAACAGGAGCAAAGTACACGAATATTTAATTGTGCAGAAGAATAAGAAAAGCAATTTTTTGGTGTTTTAAAATTAAAGGAAATTCCCCTATTTATAGACAGCAAAGGGTAGTGTGAACAAATGTTTGTTATAAAAAAGGTCACAACTATTTGGAAAAGTTGCAACCCTTTGAAAAGGTCATAAACTTTCATAATAGTCACAACTTTTTCATAAAAGTCACAACTCTTCATTGAAGTCGAAACTTTACATAAAGGTCACAACTTTTCATAAAACTCACAACTTTTCATAAAAGTCACAACTTTTCATGAAAGGGAAGGCTAGTTTTGGAAATAAATAAATTAAAAGGGAATCCTGATTTGTAGTGGCGCCACGTAGGCGGGCCTAGGGTTCTCTTTTATATAAATATGATTATATAATAACATACTTATTATTCAAAAATTTAAAAAATGACCAAATTAATTAAAAAAAACTTGAAAAATATTTTAATCTTTATAAAAACTAATTATTTCAAATAGTTTGGAATTTAAAAAGCTCGATTATTAATTAATCCATATAGTGAAGGGACAAAATTGGGTGTCAACAATTGTTCCTCGTTTGACTTGGATTGATGAATGAAATCCAAGTCAAATGAAATTGATGAATCCAATTTTGACTGACCACATTTTCATCCTTTGGGAAAGGGATTATTGTATGGATTTGAGGAATTATGGTCAAACCCCAGTATCGGGTTTCCTACATATATCAGGCTATATGAGAATGCAGGCCACTTGTAGTTTGATACGCTTGATTTAGCACACCATTCTGAGAAAATTCAAAAGCTATCCTAATATCGAGTAATACAGAAATCTGAATGCATGAAAATAAGATTTGAGAAAGATTGTTTATAACCAAATTTTAAACACTAATTCCGCCTACATATCCCTCCACTTGGGGAATCAAGTTGTTTATAGTTAGACTCGATCGGTAGAAAAGGAAAACTAGTATGCTAGATAACCTTTGGTTGAGGAAGAGTGACAATTAAGTAGACTATGAAAAAAAGGCTTGCAACCTCTTAGCCATGAATGTGGTACACTTCACACCCATATTTAAGAAAGAGATAAATTTGTTAGTAGAAATTGTAATTTAAGTAGAGAAGATGTATGTTTTACCTTATTTGACACATGTTCTTTTCTTTAAATGATCTGACGCCAGCCTCCATCAATTTTAACATAGGAGATGATGAATTAATTTTTATGCGACATGATGATGACTTTCTCGATAATGCAATATTGTTGATGACGATGCTTCATTGATAGGATGAGGATGATTCGTTGGTAAGATGGTGCTCCTACATGCCAATATGATGATTCAATGGTAGGATGTCGATGCTCAATTTACAAGATGATGACGTTGATGCTCCATTGATAGGATGATGATTCTTCATTCATAGGATGACGATGATCCATTGGTAGGATATTGTTGCTCGATTGACAGAATGAAGATTCTTCATTTATAGGATGATGATGCTTCATTAATAGGATGATGATGATCCATTGGTAGGATGATACTGCTACATGGCGAGTTGATGATTATTAATTGGTGGGATATTGTTGCTTTACTGACAGAATGATGATTCTTCGCTTGTAGAATGATGATGATGTCCCTATAGGTGATTGTATCATCGCATTCGATAATATAACAGGAATGTACCTTTGGGTGATGGTATGATCTCATTTGAAAATATTGTAGGAATGTCCCTCTGGGTGATGGTATCATCTCATTTGATAATACAGCAGAAATGTCCCTCTAGGTGGTGCTATTATCTCATTTGATAATATTGCAAAAATGTCTCTATGGGTGGTAGTATTATCTCATTTGATAATACTGTAAATATGTCCCTCTATGTGATGGTATTATCCTATTTAATAATACGACAGAAATGTCCCTCTAGAGGTGGTATTATCTTATTTGATAATATTGTAGAAATGTCCCTCTTGGATGGTACAATCCCATTGATAATACATCAGAAATTTCCCTCTTGGTAGTGGTATTACCTTATTTGATAATATTGTAGAAATGTCCCTCTAGGTGATTCACATTATTACATCTAATATCGACGTGATTTGTGAATATTCCTCAAACGTCCTTGATGCTGAAAAATGTAATTTGATGTCTTTGTTGATGCTTGTATATCTTGAGAGTGATGCTTTCAGTTGTTTCTATTATGAACATTTTGTTTTCATTTTGACTCATGCTTTGCTGGAGATTTGAACAAGGTGTTGTTTCTCGTATTTCGAACTGTCTCTTTTTCTTTCGAAGAAGCTTCAATGTCTTTCCTGCATCCACAGAAAAATTATCAATTGGGTGGGTGGCTCCTTGTCCTTTTGAATTCTTCGTATTCATCAAATGGAGGAATATGATGATTTTGAGGCATTCTTATAGAACTGCATCCACAGAAAAATTGTTAGTTTTTTAAATAAAACTTATCTATGTTGACTTGTTCGATTGCTTGCTTTTTGTCTTGCTATCTTCGATTGATCACTCCAACTCTCGCTTCTCGATAGATATAAGACGAAATTACAAAAAATATTTGCCATATGAAAATCCTTTAAGAAAAATGGATTTTGGAAAATCAATTTGGGAAAGGTTGCGGTCAAATTTCATGTCATGCATAGATTAAATGAACGTCCTTGGTTCAAAATTTTGATGTATCAGATAGCTTGTTCTGGAGAATTCAAAATATCCTTAAAGATTGAAAATTTTCTGATATGGTCAACCCCAAATCTACTATAATTTGGAAGTTTTTCAGTTAACTCTACACTCCACCAGTGCTAGAGATTGTTAAAGTTGACTTTGACCTTTGCTGGAAATTGGAAATATTAAAAATTTACTAGTCATTTCTTGTGATGCTTGATGAAATTTTTTGAGGTCATCCTAAAAAAAAAATCATAATTAGATGAATTGGCATATCTGGAACTATTGATATAAGACTCACAGAATTTTTGAGACCTTCTCAAAGATTCTGTCGAGTTACAACTCTCAATGTATCTTCAATCTTGACGATTTGGAGAAAAAGATCTTCCTCTTTAGAATTTTTGAAGCCCTCTCAAAATTCTGTCTCAGTTTCCATTATAAAAAAAGATGGAAATCTTACGGTAGATATGATCGAGCCATTGTGGTGCCTAGATATCTCAGTGAGGTAGAAATCAGGTCAAACATAGGTCCCTCTCAAAAAAGTTGTCCCATACATAATTAATATCCTTCTTGTTCTGACCCTCTAGGTACTAAAGAAAAAGATAGGTGGAATGTCATGACAACAAATTTGGAGTTCCCACTTATTCTCAAAGAAACTACAACTTTCTCAAGGTAGTCCAAGTTAATTGGGATTACAGATTTACCCTGACACCAATCTTCTTCGACTTCAATCATGTTGTTGGTAACCCCCCCCCCCCAGAATTCGTCAATGAATTACTATTGGCATTGGGAGCGACAGTTTGGAGAATGTCAATCCTTTGATCAATCAAACTTGAATTTTATGCTTCAAATTATTGTAATTCTCATTGATATATCCAAAACCTCCTAAATGGTAGGCAAAACAAAGATCCAATTTTAAGAACTTAGAGTACGTATTGATTGGTTTTTGATCAATTGGTGTAATTAAGCTTATGGTTTTCAACCTCTTGAATAATTGAGTTCGACTTTCGACTAAAGGAGTGAAAACTGAAGGAGATTTTTTTCAAGTTTTGGACAAGATTGTAATTATTTGGTGGAGGTGGAGGTGCTCGATAGTAGTTTGGACGATTTTGGCGAGTAGGTGTTGGCATATGAAAATTTGGGTATTGTCGGGTTGGATAATTTCGAGGAGCACTTTAGTAATTTAATTGGACGTTTGGATAATTTATTAGTGGATCTTGGTAATTTGGTTGGACATTTGAATAATTTGGTGGTGGAGCTTGGCAATTTGGTTGGACATTTGGATAATTTGGCCATGCATCTTGGTAATTTAGTTGGATATAAAAGATGAGGTAAGGATTTTTGCACAGCTAAGGGGTAGGTTTTGGATGGTAAAAGCTTTCGAGCATTGAGTCTGGCATCTCTCTTTGATTTTGACCTCGATTCGAATAAGATAGAGGAAACACCTTCTATTTCCTCCTCAATGATCCTGAGGATTCAGTTTGGGTAGTCCTTCAGATGATTTTTTCGGTCTTGCGAACGTCTTCAATAGCTTAATCAATTTCGACTATCTCACTGAACTTCCCTCCTAAAATTTGCAACATCATTTTGTAGTACTCGAGCTCTTTCATGCACACAAAGACTTCAATAATATTTTTTTCATTCATGGGATGCCTAACTCTTGAAGCCTCTCTTCTCCAATGGTAGCCATATTTGTAACACCCCGGATACGAAAGAGGGCACCATAGCAAAAAATTAAGGATTCAGAGGTGCCATCCATGATGGCCAACCATGGCCCGTGGGTTGGACCACGGACCGTAGGTGTGTCTGTGGATAGGCCACCCAAAAGATGGTGCAGGCAGGAACCACGACTGGACCTATGGACCGTCGGTGGGTCCACGGTTCGTGGTCCAAGAGTCGTAGGTCTAGTCCAAAACACTCTGAACATACTATCGAGTGTGTAGGAAGGACCGATGGTCAGTCTACGGTCCGTCAGTCTCGAGTCATGGGTCAGGGCTGGCAGTTAAGTTTCAAGGGTAGTTGGGTCTTTTCCTAATTAATTAACTTCTATACTACATCATTTTAACCTTCACTAAAACCTCTATATAAGCATTTTAACATCCAAATTCAACCCATTCAAGTCATACTTCCAAATTCACAAAAGGAGATTGATGCTTATCGTGACCAACGACACTATCCTACGATATGAGTGTCTACGATTGTCAATAATCTAGTAACCCAACCGAGGGTTGGGGTCGTGTCCCAAGGGAGCGGTTTTGAGAATTAATAACCAATTAGAATTTCATTCAAGTTAGTCGTAGTTAAAGACATTTGCGATAAAAGACATAGTAAATTAAAAAGAGGTGACACAAAAGTGTCAAATATCAAAGGGGGTTTTGTAACAAGT
>NW_006239375.1:284418-293730 GCF_000226075.1 Solanum tuberosum | reverse complement strand
ATAATATAGTAACCCAACCGAGGGTTGGGGTCGTGTCCCAAGTGAGCGGTTTTGAGAATTAATAACCAATTAGAATTTCATTCAAGTTAGTCGTAGTTAAAGACATTTGCGATAAAAGACATAGTAAATTAAAGGGGGTGACACGAAAGTGTCAAATATCAAAGGGGGTTTTGTAACAAGTACTCAAACAGCCAAATAAATAAGGAAATCAAGTATGGGGAAAGGTTCTTGGGATGTGACAACAATACAAGTAGAGATAAATTGTTGGGTACATACTTTCAATAGGAAATTTGCAAGATAATAGTGACTAGGCTAAGCTTTAAATGGAAATAAGTTCCCTCTCGGGCAACTTACCCCATTTCAAATGGTTTCCTCTCGGACACCCATTTGCCTCATGAAGACCAGCCTACGCCTTACCTGACTCACTCTCACGAGCTGAGTGTTAGGATATGGGACTAGGGCTCACCCTCTCGGGCTGAACCTCATGTCGACCCACTCCTTAGGCCATCAGTCTAGTGGTATTAGTTTCGCGATCTCCCTCTTGGGCAAGCCGAAAACACATGGGTGGCTTTGTATTTGCAACTACAAACCCTTTAGATTAAACCATAACCACTAGGTAAAATCACCATTAACATACATCTAACCTATCAACAAGCAAGACCCAATAAGAATATCAACTCATATTTGCTAAATCACACCCTAAGAATGGGGGGTTTTTAGCCACACATCAAGATATAAGAAATTATACCTAACATGATAATGAAATCAATTGGTTATAAGAAATTAAACCTTGAATTAAGCAAAGGAAAGTGAATAGAGTAGACCCACTTCCAACTTGGGGAAGAAGAACTCCTTTCTTCAAGTCTCCACAAAACCCTCTCCAAACTTGAGAGAAAAATACAAAAAAATACTATAGACTAATAATAATTTTTACTCAAAAAATGTTCCACACTTAAGACTACAATTCTAACTAATATTTATAGTTTTCACAGATTGTGCTGCGGAGGATTGTTCGGCAACATTAGTCAAGATCGCCGATGTCTTGCCTTTAGCATCCTCGCATTCTAGATCAATGGGCGGTACAGTGCTGCTTCGCTGAACTAATCGGCGACTAGCCGATTGATTTTTTCCTCGCCTTTTGATCCACTTCCTTCAAGGCTTCGCGTACTGGAATGAAGGGCGGTTCATGTCGTTTCGGTGACTCGCAAAGTTGAATTCGGCGATCCGCAGGATTCCATTTCTTGTTCTTTTCAGCCCTATTTGCTCCGTTTTGCGCCTAAGTGTCCATGCTTCCACTAAAACTTTAAATACCTGAAACTTCAGCATTTTAATCAGATATTGAGATAAAACAAGCATGCAAGGACACTATTTCTATTAAAATAAAGCCCTAAATGAGTCCAATTTGTGGACTCATCATCACCCCAACTTCAACTTTTGCTTGTCCTCAAGCAAACTCAAGCTCAGTAGTTCAAATAGGGTGCCTCAAATAGTGCTACACAATACTAAATCATGAATGCACACAAAAAGGCTCAATTTACTTATGCAAGGATCACTTGTGTACCCAAAGATTACAAATTGTGACACACCATTACCAAGATTCTCATGCTCGCAATACTTGCTAATTGTGCAAGTTAAAGCTCAACAAAAGTATCTAAATGCCCTCACGTAAAGAATGATTCCATATTCACACACAGATATGAGTCAATGTAAGATCAGGAATCAGATACAACGCTCACACTCAAATAGAGGAACACAATGCATGCTTTCACCCATAGGTTTGCCCTTATTTTCCAATTAACTTTCGATTCGGCTTACTGAAGATCACAAAGGTCTTTCTAAGGCTTGTAATGGGGCTGAGTGCAAAGGAATGGTCATTTAGGCTTAGTGACTTTCATCCTCGTGAGATATGATGTTCTCAAGGCATCTTCTTCCCTTCCTTACTCAATTCTTCTTCTAGTGCTCATTAGTCATCCATTCTCCATGTATTGCTTGGAAACACAGTTTCTTTTGCGCTTTTATTCTACAACTTTCTTTTTCTTTCATTTCTTTTCTCTTTCTTTTTCTCTTTTTTTTTTATATATGGAGGGTTTCCATTTTATTTTGCAATACAATAAGTTCAGGAGACTTTCTTTCACTTCTTGACTTTTCCTTTTCATTTTTACCACACCCCCAACTTAGATTTTTGGCCTAAGTTGGCTATTCACTAAACACATCTCAAGAGGATTATAGGTAGTGGATGAAAAAACAGTCTAAGTTTCATCAAGTTTCTTTCAAAGGAGGATAGGCTCAAGGGGTGTTCAAGAGAGTTTCACACGCTCACGGGTAGGCCACAAAAAAGATATATGTCAAATTGGCTCATACTCTTTAAAATTGCCTAAGATCATCTCAAGAGTAAACCTTTCTAAATCAATCAGACTAACAGGGAAAATTCTAGGTTATTCATGCAAGGTTCGAAGTAAGCTAATCACACAAGGCATTGATACTTCTGTCAGACAAGACTAGACACGTTCGCTAGCATGCAATGGTCCTCACAAGAAAATCGATTCGATAATGGCTAGTCACAACGAGATGCAAATAGTACACATATTGTCTATGTAACTTCATTTGGCCTTGTCATAGCCATGCATTCATGTTTGTTCAATTGAGAGCACTATTCAAGTCATCGGTATTGATAGCAACCGAGACTTGAATGTTTTTGCAAAAGAACAGCCACTTTCAACACAACAGGTGGTGATTTTTTTTTCGATGGATCAAAATTGTTTTTGCAATAAAAACTGCAAGAGCCATGAGCTCAAACATCCATAGAAAAGCAGTAATTTAAAATAATAATTAAAAATAGACAACCCAAATATATACAGAACAAAACATGACTGTCAACACAAAAGGTGTGGGCCTCACCCCACAGCAAATAAAAAGTGCTTGTCCTCAAATGCAAGAAATAAGTATCCAAAAGGGCAGATAAAGAAAAACAGAGAGGGAGGTATAGAGGGAATCCTGTTTAAGCAGTCGCTCCATCTTTCTGGGACTGAATATGGGCATCGGTACACGGTATATCTATCTGGTCGCGTGGCTTAGTATCAGGAGTAGCCTCAGACATACTAGTAATGCCAGATCCACTGGGAGCTACTGTGGGCGGCTCAGCTAGCACTGTTTGAGTTGCCAACTGCACCACCATCTCTACGAGATTCGGAAAATCTCTGAATATGATGTCCTCTTGGCTCTCACTCAGCACCTTATTGTACACTGCTACCTGCTCTTCGTCGGTCTCAGTCTCCGACTCTGCGTGCCCTGCATCATCCTTATGCACATCTCCAGCAGTGGTCGGGGGAATCCCATAGGTCTCAAGGATATCTATGTCATCTGCTCCCCGCATCAGTGTTGTGAAGTCGATGGCCTTCAGATAAGCTATATCCTTCTTCAGCTCGGCTATTTCAGCTTTTAGGGCTGAAACCTCAAGTGTCTGCCCCTATATGCTCTCAGAAGTAGTGACTCTGGCAGTCAGTTCATCAACAGTGTTTCTAACAGGGGTTAGTGCAGTCAAGATGGCACTGTCAATCATCTCTGGGACGGATCTCTCTAATCGTGTCGCCCTAACATTCGCCGAGTAGACTAGCCATCCCATTTTCAGGATCATGGCTTGAGTGATCCTGGGAAGTTGGGCTGGTGATGAAACACATGGGGCCTGTGAGGAGGAGGAGGGAGGATCTAGTATACCTGATGGCTCAGTGGCCGAAGTATGCGAAGTGTGTCTGCTGGTAATGCATCGACATCGACCTCTGGAGATGTATCTGTTGGGGGTACCCTCCTCCTATCAATCTCCTCTTTTGGGAACTCAGCTTCTATACGCCGGATGTCGGTGGAGGAAGATGACGTAACCTCAATATCCCTAGTAGTGTCATGTGGTACTCTAGCTCACCAGCATAGATCAGTGATCAGTACAGGAAATGGCAGAGACGTCTGTGTCTGTTTGGCCCTCATAGCCATCTCATGTGAAACCAACAATCCCAGGTCGATCTGCCTCCTGGAGATGATAGAGCCAAGGCAAGCCGCCTTCGAATGACGCAGAATGGACTCGTTCTGGGATGGCATGATAGTGCTGCTGATGAACCCAAACCAATATTGAGAGGCGGTGTTCATATCCCTCTTTTCAATGGGGACTCCCGCGTTCATCCATCTCGGGGTGGTGTCTGAGATCATCGGAGCTAACCAACCCTTCAAATCATCGAGGGATGGGGCAATAAGCAAACCATGGTAGGGAAGTACCGAGTGCAGCGATCGTCCCAATACAACATTTATGTGTTCCCTGTGACACTCTACTTCCTTGCCTCTAACCATAACCGATTTCACTGGTCGGAAATCAGTGGCCTTCTTTCTGCTTTTCGGGACCAACTTCCCATAGGCTAAGTAGAACTCCCGGACCCAGGAAGGTATGTAAGTACCCCGTGGCCTCGTGAATTTCTCAAACTCGTGATACCTGAGCGTGTCAAGCACCTCAGCATGCTTACCTTCCAGGCCTTCCACGGATAGCAATTTTTCTTCGAGAATGGTGCGTAAACCATCGTCTTTCAATATGTTCAGCAATCTCGGTGGACGTAGAACTACGGGAAGTGTAGGAGCCACTAGATGTGGTGTTGGGGTTGGCACTAGTGCAGTAGTAGGTAAAGTGGTAGCTGAGGGGGTGCTGGTGGTTGTGGACTGAGACCTGGCATGTAGCGCTCTCCTTCGGTCTATCAGAGGCAGTTCATCTTTTGGTTCAACAAAATCTGGCTCCACAGCTACTCATTTTCTTGCTATATGTTTTTTCCTTTTTCCTTTATCTCCTGGTAGGAGATCTTGCTTTCTTTTCTGTGAAGGACGTGATCCTCTTTCATTTATTGTAATGCCCTTCGTTATTTTCTGATGGGGCTCGTTTAGGTTTGTCCGTACCATTTCTACAAAAAAAAATCAAGAAGAAACTCAAATGCAAGTATAGAAAAGTTATTGCAAATAAGCTTGCTGATCTGATCAGTGAGTCGCTGAATCTCTTTGGCGAGCCAAAATGAGCTCGCCGAAGGAATTTGCTTAACAATGAGGAGAAAAAGCGATAGGTAGGATCATTCGATGAATCGCCAACTACTTTCGGCGAGCAGGATATGTCCACCAAAACTGACAGTGCAACAGGGTTCCAGGGATGCAGATAAAAGGCGATTGTAATATCTTCGGCGAGTCGCCGAGCATTTTCGGCGCCCTCAGACTTTTCGCCAAAAGTTACATAATCAAACTCCAATCGAGGCGCCAAATCATTGGCGGGATGGAGACATTAGGCGAACCGCTGAGTCGTTCAGCGAGCTCAACTTAACTCGCCAATCGACCCAACGTGCCTATTTTTGGCCCACTTTCTCAAATTCAATCCCCAATCCCAGAAAATCAAATCAAAGCATGCACTCATGGAATTCAAACAAGACCCGCACTACCTATCACTCTCAAGATACTCAGACTTCCCCTAATCAGCCTAACAACTAACATGTAACACCCCTATCGATATCAATTAATTCAAAGTGCAAACACTAAGGCATTCAATCATTTAAGCATTTTAGGCAAAGTTTACGAATTGAAAGCAGCATCATAGCAACCTATTTCTATCAGAGAGGCCCAGCACACGTCATCCTAATACTATAACTGCAAATGAGTGCAAATTTTTCAAAAATAAAATCGGGGTTTTAGAGACTAACCTTGTATGCCGACCACCAATTGACAACTATAATACTAATTGAAGACACTAATTTTGAAAATACTAATATAGGGTAAATTTGTGAAGCATAAAAGCGAGGGAAAGTTAATGGTTTGAAAGTTTTAAGGTTTTGGCAATATATTAACCGTCCAGTTCCAAGTCTTTCAGCGACGTTAGTCATGTCGCCAATAGCATCAGTGCTGTGCCAAAATACTACTTACCTCACCGAGTTTTACACGACATCCCTTATTTTGGGGTCCCAACGGCGGATTAAGTCAGAATCGCGAATAGATTCGGCGACTCGCCCACTTGGTCCTTGGCTCACCATCTTGTACTATTCAACACCTTTCCCATTTTACCCTACAAAATAAACACACCCTTATTCGAACAGAATAATTAATTAAAAGGCAGTAAAACCTTAGGTTGCCTCCCAAGAAGCGCCTTATTTTATGTTATGGCATGACGCAAGTCCTTACTCATTCTCCCTTATTGGGTTGAGCCCAGCGTTACCAGGCAACCCCAATAGTTCATTTGAGTGGAGGGGAGGCACTGCATAACTCAAGAGCGACCTGATCAGTTGGATCGATCTAGAGTGATAACCAACCATTTTGGTTCAACACTTCAACATTCTTTTTTATCTAATTTATCACTTGGTCCTATTCAGTGACCTTTAGGAGAATGATTTGCAGTGTATCCTCAACATAGTTGTGTTCATTGTTTCTAGACTCCCTCTGCTTATGAATGGGCATGTACCTCCCAAGACTTGTGCACTGGTTTTCCACCTCTGAAATCTTGGTGGCCAAGGTGTTCAGCTGAGTTACCAGCGCAATTAACATGAAGTCACCCTCGACTTCTTGATTCGCCTAAGCTAAATTGGTCCCATTTCTTTCGGCCATTCTCAAGGTGCCTATGTAAAATCAATAACTCAAAGAAAAACAATACAAAGAGTAAGGTTAGTAAACTACCGCTAGCAAGAACAAAAGTTCTATTAAACTAAGAATTCTCAAATAACACCACTCCCCGGCAGCGGCGCCGTTTTGATGCCTATCGTGACCAACAACACTACCCTACGATATGAGTGTCTACGATCGTCAATAATATAGTAACCCAACCGAGGGTTGGGGTCGTGTCCCAAGGGAGCAGTTTTGAGAATTAATAACCAATTAGAATTTCATTCAAGTTAGTCGTAGTTAAAGTAATTTGCGATAAAAGACATAGTAAATTAAAAAGAGGTGACACAAAAGTGTCAAATATCAAAGGGGGTTTTGTAACAAGTACTAAAACAACAAAATAAACAAGAAAATCAAGTATGGGGAAAGGTTCTTGGGATGTGACCGCAATACAAGTTGAGATAAATTGTTGGGTACATGCTTTCAATAGGAAATTTGCAAGATAATATTGACTAGGCTAAGCTTTAAATGGAAATAAGTTCCCTCTCGAGCAACTTACCTCATTTCAAATGCGTTCCTCTCGAATACCCATTTGCCGCATGAAGACCAGCCTACGCCTTACCCCACTCACTCTCTCGAGCTGAGTGTTAGGATATGAGACTAGGGCTCACCCGCTCGGGCTGAACCTCATATCGACCCATTCCTTAGGCGATTAGTCTAGTGGTTTTGGTTTTGCGACCTCCCTCTCGGCCAAGCCTAAAACACATGGGTGGCTTTGTATTTGCAACTACAAACCCTTTAGATTAAACCAAAACCACTAGGTGAAATCACATTAAACTACATCTAACCTACTAGCAAACATACCACAATAATATCAACACATATTTGCTAAATCACACCCCAAGAATAGGGGTTTTTAGCCACACATCAAGAAATAACAAAATACACCTAAAATGATAGTAAAATCAAATGGGTATAAGAAATTAAACCTTGATTTAAGAAAAGGAAGAAGAATGGAGAAGACCCACTTCCAACTTAGGGAGGATAAAATCCTTCTCTCTTCAAGTCTCCCACAAAACCCTCTCCAAACTTGAGAGAAAAAAGACATTAGTCGAGATCGCCGATGAACTCGGCGATCCGCCTTTTGGTCAACTCATCGCCTTCAGTGTCTTGCCTTTAGCATCCTCGCATTCTGGATCATTGGGCGGTACAGTGCTGCTTCGCGGAACTAATCGATGACTCGCCGACTGCTCCTTTCCTCGCCTTTTGATCCACTTCCTTCAAGTCTTCGCGTACTGTAACGAAGGGCGGTTCATGTCGTTTTGGCGACTCACCAAATTGAACTCGGTGATCCGCAGGATTCCATTTCTTGTTCTTTTTAGCTCTATTTGCTCCGTTTTGCGCCTAGGTGTCCATGTTTCCACTAAAACTTTAAATACCTGAAACTTCAAGAACACTATTTCTATTAAAATAAAGCCCTAAATGAGTCCAATTTGTGGACTCATCAGAGATTAATTCTCCTCTCCAAAATATTTCTCTCTCTAGGAAACTTGAAGAAGAAAAAGGGTTCAACCTAGGGTTTAAAGTCAAGTCTCTATTTTCACCCTTGAAGATAAGCATTTGTCTTAGAGGTATGATAGTTTTCATCCATGAATTCCTTCCATTCATGGAGTTCCCGAATTACTCTATTTCAAAGTTATAATTCCCCAATTAAGTTAGGGTTTTCTTGAATTGTCATGGTTTCTTTTATTTATTTATTTAAATTATTTAATTATGATATATTATGCATGAATTGATGGAATACTATAATTTTATGATGATTTCCCCATGAGCCCATGTAATGCCCATGTATTCAATTTATGATTATATGATGTGGGATTTTTATTATAAAGGAAGAGTTTTATTAAATTAAGCATGTATTGCTAGCTTTCCCTTAATTTATGAGGAAATCCATATCTAACCCTTCTTTTCTACGTGTTGATGATTGAAGGTGGGTTTTGACCTTGAAAGATAAATTATTGATTTATGCATTTTCTTATGAAATCTATGCAAATGTTGAAGGATTCTTTGAGAGTAAAGTATCAATGATATTTTTGGTGTGTTATTGAAAGGACATTCTCATAAACACACAAAGAAAGATGTGACAGGTTTTCTCACATAATAAAGGATTCTCTGATACCATTTTTCGTAGCGGAACTGGTAGTTGGGGGGGTCATAGAAGTAGTAGTGTGATAGGTGGTAATGTGGTAGGTAAGTATCTTATTTTAAATATTTTATTATCATATCTTTTTGCTAAGTGTCTTAATCTTGATATCCCTTTAATATTATTTTTTGGTAGTGCTAAATTCATGGTAATATGTAATAATATTTATTGTAATATTCTTCCGATAGTTGTTTTAATCTGAATATTTCTTTAATATTATTTATGATATATTCTAGATATAACATATCTTGGGTTCTTTGGTACATATATAAATTTTCTTCTATTAGTTGTTCTAATAGTTTAATATTTTCTATAGATTCTGTCCAATATTGTAAATATTCGTAATTCATTTTAATCTGAATTTATTTCTAAATCGTACCATTCTATTCTTTCATTATCTAAATATAGATCTTGTAAATCTATTTCATACCATTCTTGATTTAATATATCTACTAATTCGTAGTTATCAAATATTTTTTCCCATATGATTCTTCTTAATTCAATTATCT
>NW_006239375.1:277438-278589 GCF_000226075.1 Solanum tuberosum | reverse complement strand
GTCTTTTTGCTATAATTATTTCGTTAAGTTTTTGTCTATATTCTTCATTCTCGTTATTCATTGTTTCTTTAAGTATCGAATATATTTATATTCTATTTTAGATATACTATCTATTAATTGATCTAATTTGTCGTTATCTGTTTTTGTGATATTGAGTTTTTTATATTCCGGATATAATTTCTTTAATTTTCTTTTTATTTTTCTTAACATTCTACTAGTATGTTTCTTCCTTAGTTTCTCGTTATCCATGGCTCTGATACCATTGGAAATAATCAAATATGGAAAGTTTGACAAAATTAAGCTAAGGATGAGTTATTGGTCAACTTCAAATGACCATGACTCCAAGCTCAGCCTGAGTTGGGTGTGCTACAAGATATCATATGAAATATCTTTGAATTATCTTTCAAACGCCACCTAGTTTGCTCCATTTTGAGGTGGTATGAGGGAGATATACCCATTTGAAGTTGGGTTGTCTAGATAAGGAAAGTCAAAACCGGAATTTTTAAGGGCATTATGGTGTTTTCACTACCCAATTAATTAAATCCATTTTTGTTAATTAAGTTGGGGTCTAAACTGATTCGATTCAGTTTATACTTTACAAAATTAAGTTAGGGTTTTAAGAGAAGAGAAAAGAAGAGGAAAAAGGAGGAAAAAGAAGAAAGGATTCGTCGCGTTCTTGAAGTTAAACACGTCAATTTCGCCAAGGGTTGATCCCTAAGAGGTATATGAGATAACATAGCGTTGGTTTAGTTCACCCACATGCCAGTCATGATTCAATTCCAAAAAAATTTGTTCTTAAAAGTATAGAAAATTGAGTTCTTGATGGATTTTGTTGAAGTTTCTATTGAGTTCTTTATTGATGAATTTTATTGAGAAGTTCTTGAGTAAAATTCATGAAATTTGATGTTGTTTTAAGTAGATTCTTGCATATTTTTGTTATGTATGTGAATCGAAGCGTTTGGGGAAGGAACCAATCGAATCTATGGAGTTTAGAGTTGAAAAACGAGTAAGAAAATTCGTTAAAACCTGGGGAATGGGGGTGGGGCGCCGCGCCACTTAGAGCGCCCCACATCAGGCACTGAAGTTTGGCCTCTGGGTCGTCGCGCCAGCCAGTGTGTGTCACGACCCAAGCCTAGGGCCTAGACATGACC
>NW_006239375.1:275046-277338 GCF_000226075.1 Solanum tuberosum | reverse complement strand
AACTTAAACATGAATGTATGCAATGACATGGGGGCTAAACTTAAGACCTGAGATTTTATACAGGGCTTAGATCAATACCTTAGGCTTGAGTGGAGTGGAAAAGATAAGGATATCGCCTTTGCATGTCCGCTTCGGCCTCCCAAGTAGCACTTTCAACTTGTTGATTCCTCCGAAGGACTTTAACGGAAGCCACATCTTTGTTTCTCAACCTGTTCACTTGTCTATCTAAAATCTGGACTGAAACCTCTTCATAGGTCAAATTATCTTCGACAACACCCAAAACATCAAGAGGCACAATGGCATTTGGATCCCCCACACACTTCCACAACATAGACACATGAAATACTGGATGAACCAAATCCATTTTGCTAGGAAATTCCAACTCATAAGCTACCTTGCCAATTCTCCTCATCACCTTATAAGGACCCACGTATCTTGGGCTCAACTTGCCCTTCTTACCAAAACGAACCACACCCTTCATGGGTGACACCTTCAAATAGACCCAATCACCAACTCGGAATTCAAGAGCCCTTCTCCTCACATCGGCATAGGACTTTTGGCGACTTTGGGCCATCTTCAACCTTTCTCTAATCATCCTAACCTTCTCAAGAGCCTCCATAACTAGATCTGGTCCTAACAAGGCCACCTCACCAACCTCAAACCACCCAACCGGTGATCTACAACGCCTCCCATAGAGAGCCTCAAAAGGAGCCATACCGATGCTAGAATGATAGCTATTGTTATAGGCAAACTCAATCAATGGAAGATGATCATCCCAACTACCCTTAAGCTCCAATACACAAGCCCTAAGCATATCCTCAAGTGTTTGGATAGTCCTTTCGGCTTGTCCATCAGTTTGCGGGTGAAAGGCCGTAGTAAGCTTAACTCTCGTACCTAGACCCCTTTGAAAGGACTTCCAAAAGTGTGAAGTAAATTGAGTACCACGGTCCGATATGATGGATAGAGGAATCCCATGCAACCTTACCAAGTCATGAATATATAACCTTGCATAATCTTCCGCCCCATATGTTGTCTTTACCGGTAGAAAATGAGCCGATTTTGTCATCCTATCAACCACCACCCAAATAGAATCAAAACCTTTTCTAGTCTTGGGTAAACCAACTACAAAATCCATATTAATTTCTTCCCACTTCCAAGTAGGAATCTCTATGTCTTGGGTTAGACCACCCGGCCTTTGATGTTCGGCCTTGACTTGTTGACAACTATGACAACCGGAGACGAATTTGGCAATGTCCTTCTTCATGCCTCCCCACCAATACACATCCCTCAAATCTCTATACATTTTGGTGGAACCGGGGTGAATGGAGTAGGAAGAATTATGAGCCTCCTCAAGAATTTTCTCCCTCAAACCATCAACACAAGGCACACACAACCTACCTTGGTACCTAAGGGCACCATCTCCCCCTTGGGAGAAAACTTCCACCTTGCCCTCTTTCACCAAGGCCTTCAATTCTAACAAGGAAGAGTCAAGATCTTGTTTTGCTATCACCTCATCAACCAAGGAAGACCTAGCACCATCAACAACGACCACACCACCATTACCAACCTCTTCCAACCTAACCCCCAACCTAGCCAACCGATGCACCTCCCTAGCCATTTCCCTATCACCAATATCAACATGAGCTAGACTACCCATAGACACCCTACTCAAAGCATCCGCCACCACATTAGCTTTACCGGGATGATAATGCACACTCATATCATAATCTTTAAGAAATTCTAGCCACCTTCTTTGTCTCAAGTTGAGATCTTTTTGGGTGAAGACATATTGGAGGCTCTTATGATCGGTGAACACATCAACATGTACCCCATACAAGTAATGACGCCAAATCTTTAAAGCAAACACCACTGCGGCTAATTCAAGATCATGTGTAGGATAGTTCTTTTCATGCACTTTGAGTTGTCTAGACGCATAGGCTATCACCTTACCATTTTGCATTAGGACACAACCCAAGCCAACTCTAGAAGCATCACAATACACAACAAATCCCTCAAGCCCATCCGGTAGTGACAATATAGGAGCGGACACAAGTTTATCTTTCAAGGTTTGAAAACTCCTTTCACACTCGTCGGTCCACTCAAACTTAGCCTTCTTTTGTGTCAACTTAGTCATGGGAGAAGCAATAGAAGAAAACCCATTCACAAATCTCCGGTAGTAACCCGCTAAGCCCAAGAAGCTCCTAATATCCGACGGGGTCAATGGCCTAGGCCAATTTCTAATCACATCGGTCTTCTTAGGGTCTACCTTAATACCACCCCCCGACACCACAT
>NW_006239375.1:257239-271141 GCF_000226075.1 Solanum tuberosum | reverse complement strand
TAATGTTTTTGAAGTTAAAAAAATGACTAAGTATGGGACATATCCCCTTTTTATAAAAAAAAAACGTCCCCGACACTTAGCCTCAAAAAAAAAAAATGGCTCACTGGAAATTGCAAATCTGCACAGACAAGTTTTACGAAAATGGTCATAACTCCCTCATCCTAACTCGGAATGAGGTGAAACCAAGTGCGTTGGAAAGCTAACTCAAAGAGCTTTAATTTAATAGGTTGTGGCCCTTCCAGTTCCTTGTGTGCTAAGAGATATGCCTTTTTAAAGTTGACCCTCCAAATAGCATTTTTTGCGATTTTCGAATTTTGATACGGTTGCTCTAAAATTCGGGTTAGTCCCATTCCCCACTCAATTTGACCCCATGAATAAGAATATGAAGTCGAATTTCCGAAATCATGCACAGATTTTGAGATATATGGAAATTACAAATATAGGTATTTCCGAAGCACATTTTCGGGCATTTTTTGGGGTCGTTTCAGTGTACCCCAAGCCAGGCTCTGTAGTTCTAGCTCTGGTGCCCCGCACCACTCATAGAGCCAGGGTTACCACGCCTTCCACCTTTTCCCACTTCTTTCGATTTGAGTTCTCTTGTAACGTACATATGTTTCTTAGTTTATTCCTACACTCTAAGGTACATCTAAACATCATGAAATCATCCGTAAATATGAGATCATGAACCTTAAATCCATAATTCAATAAAATGAAAGTTAAGAGTCAACTCAAGAAAAGTTCATAGATTCTTCCAAAAGTCTTTTACAAATGTTTTAATTTTGTTTTAAGACTTGAGTTTGGAGTTGAGTAAAGAGTAAGAGTAAATTTTATTTCCTTCAAAAGATTATATGGGAAATAAGTATTCCCAAGAGTTAAAATGTTTTCACATTTAAACAAGAAAGGAAACACCGATTTCCAAGGGAGATTTTAAGTTAGTTTTGAGTAATTAGCTCAAATCACAGAAAGAGTTTTTTTAAAAACATATGAGTTGAGTATATTTTGGGAGTAGTATTGAGCACCGATATGGGGACAAGTTCATTATAACTCAAATCTCCATAAACCATGTAGTCATCGTGGGTAGAAAGGGTCACACTTTGTAGATTACACCTTAATGTTATTTAACATAAACTAGTGGATCCACTTAGTTGAGGCTTTCTATATCTCGGCAAGTTATAGGATAATTCTGGCAGCGTGGGCGAGACATTGCATCATCACATTAGCTCACAGTGATGGTTGTCAGTTAGAGAAACTCTCACAAAATTATATTACTTTATTATATGAGTAAATTGAGTTGTTATTACGATTTAAATTATTTATATAACCTTCACCTTTACTGTTCTTTTATTTTGCATTTGAGTTGAGTATCCATGAGTTGAGTAAAGCCAAGGTAAGTGTTCTTTTAAGATTCAATTCAAGCTTATGTCATGCTTAGTTTTCCTCTCGCATGCTCATACATTAAATGTCAGGATTCCATTTGGTAACATCATTTTATGATGCAGATACAGATAATCAGGATCAACATCCAGCACCTCATTGATCCATTTGAGCACTCAAAGTCAGTTGGTGAGCCCCCTTGCTTTCCAGAGGATCCTTTTGGTTATGTTTTGTTTTATTTCTTTGCTTATTTTGGTTGTTAGGATGATCGGGGCTCTTTTCCCAACATTTTTTTTAGTATTTAGAGGCATCATTGACAATTAGTTATTAGTTCTTTAGTCTTGAATTTCAATTGTTTTCCTATAAGACTTGAGTTGCCACTTTGGCTAAGTTGAATGTTTAATTCTAAACCATTCTGAGTTATATTGAGACAGTTGATTTGCATTTGACTTCTTTATTAATGCGTAAAGTCTTCCACTGAGAGTCTAGACAGGCCAAGGGTTCTCTTCGGGACAACAATGGTTCTCGAGTGCCTGTCCCTCCCAGGGTGTAGGCTCGGGGCATGACAAACTTGGTATCAGAGCACAGAGTTCAAGAGTCCTAGCGAGTCTATGAAGCTGTGTCTGTAGAGTCCTATTTATCGGTGTTAAGCGCCCCACATCTATAATTAGGAGGCTGCAACATTTAGGAAATTCCTTCACTTCTTTCATACTCATTTCGTGCAATAGATTTCATATCTATAAAGTCTCTTTCTAACTCGTGCTTGTACGTGTCTTTCAGTTGATCATGCCTCCACGAAGAGATGTCTGAGGTCATCCTTCTAGGAGGAAAGTTGAGGAGAAATGGGTACCTAATGCACCAGAAGTGCAACCCCAAGAAGAGGTCTCCAATTCTAAATTTCGAGAAGCAATCCAAATGTTAAGTTAAGTTGTGACCAACCAAGTTGGGCAACAAAGAGGGGCTCGACAGGAAGAGGCTGATACTCCGAGGATCTGTGAGTTCTTGAGGATGAATCCTCCAAGCTTCACTGGTTCAAGCATTACCGAGGATCTAAAAATTTTTGTTGAGGAACTGCATAAGGTGTTTGAGGTTATACACATTGTTGATGCTGAGCAAGTGGAACTAGCTGCATATGAACAAAGGAGTGTTTCTAGGACTTGGTTGGACTAGTGGAAGAAGAGTAGAGCTGAGGGTGCACCAACTTTGAGTTAGGCTATGTTTGAGGAGGCTTTCATGGGGTGTTTCTTTCCCTGTGAACTAAGAGAAGCCAAAGTACGGGAATTCCTTACCCTTAAGAAGGATTCACTAAGTGTTCATCAGTACATTTTGAAGTTCACCCAACTTTCCTGATATGCTCCAGAGATGGTTGCGGATATGAGGAGCAGGATGAGTTTGTTTGTTGTTGGATTGTCTCGTCTGTCAAAAAAGGAGGGAAAGGAATCTATGATGATAGGGGACATGGACATAGAGATACTTATCATTTATGTGCAACAGGTTGAGGAAGAGAAGTTGAGGGATAGAGAAGAATTCAGAAACAAGAAGGATAAGACAAGGAATGAGTCTGGGTAGCAAATGAGTAATGTGAACCGTTCTTCCTTCCAATATAAGTGAAAGGTACATGCTTCATCATCTGCTAGTGCACCTACACCAAGAAACAAAGGTGAGTATAATAGTCATAATTCGCAAAATTTTAGGGCTAGACCTGCTCTCAGGGTAGTGTGGCACAAAGAGGCAATTGGGCTCCTACATATGCTAAGTGTGGTAGGAACCACCCAGGTGCTTGTCGCGATGGATCTACAGGATGTTTCAAGTGCGGTCAAGAGGGTAACTTCATGAACGAGTGTCAGAATAATATTCAGGGAAATGCAAATAGGGGAAATAGAGCCCAATCTTCTTCAGTTGCTCCACCAGACAGGGCTGCACCTAGAGGAGCTACTTTAGGTACTGGCGGAGGAGCAAACCACCAATATGCTATCACTAGTCGCCAAGAGCAAGAGAATTCTCCAGATGTTGTCACTGGTATGATCAAAGTCTTTACTCTTGATGTTTATTCTTTGTTAGACCCAGGGATGAGTTTATCTTTTGTGACTGTTTATGTTGCAATGAATTTTGATGTTCATTCTGAGAAACTTTGTGAGCCCTTTTGTGTTTCTACACCTGCTGGGGAGTCTATTCTAGATGAGCAAGTCTATCGTGATTGTACCATTTCTGTCAATCACAAGAGCACCACGGCTGATTTAGTTGAGTTAGACATGGTTGATTTTGATGTTATTCTGGGTATGGACTTGCTTCATGCCTGTTATGCCTCCATTGATTGTAGAGCTTGAGTTGTCAAGTTCCATTTTCCTAATGAGACAGTTATAGAGTGGAGTAGCAGTTCAGCAGTGCCTAAGGGTCATTTTATTTTGTACCTTAAGGCGAGAAAGTTAGTTTCCAAGGGGTGTGTCTATCACTTAGTCCGAGTTAATGATTCTAGTGTTGAGACGCCTCATATTGAGTCAGTTCAGTTGTGAGTGAGTTTCCAAAAGTCTTTTCTGATGATCTACTCGGAGTTCCTCCTGAGAGAGAAATAGACTTTGATATAGATACTCTTCCTGATACTCGTCCAATATCTATTCCGCCATATAGAACTGCTCCAATAGAGTTGAAAGATCTACTTGATAAGGGTTTTATTTGACCAAGTGTTCTCACCTTGGGGAGCTCCGGTCTTATTTGTGAGAAAGCAAGATGGTTCCCTTAGGATGTGTATAGATTACCGTCAGCTGAACAAGGTTACCATCAAGAATAGGTATCCTCTTCCGAGAATTGATGATCTTTTCGATCAGCTTCAAGGTGTCATGTGTTTCTCTAAGATAGACCTTAGATATGTCTACCATCAATTAAGAGTAATGGAATGTAATATTCCAAAGACAGCTTTCAGGACCCGTCATGGTCATTATGAGTTTCTAGTCATGTCGTTTAGTTTAAGTAATGAGCCTACAACATTCATGGACCTTATGAATAGAGTATTCAAGCCTTATTTAGATATGTTTGTTATCGTATTCATTGATGACATTCTAATATATTTGAGGAATGAGGAAGATCATGCTAACCATCTCAGAATAGTCCTCCAAACTCTAAAGGATAGTGAATTGTATGCTAAGTTCTTTAATGTGAGTTTTGGCTTGAGTCTGTGGCATTCTTAGGCCACATCGTTTTCGGTGATGGAATTAAAGTTGATACCCAAAAAATAGAGACAATGCAGAATTGGCCTAGACCCATATCTCCAAGTGATATTAGGAGTTTCTTGGGGTTGGCTGGATATAATAGAAGGTTTGTAGAGGGGTTCTCATCTATTTCATCCCCTTTGACTAAGTTAACTCAGAAAACAGTAAAGTTTCAATGGTCTGAAGCTTGTTAGAAAAGCTTTCAGGAATTGAAAAAGAGGTTGACTACTGCCTCAGTATTGACCTTACCAGAAGGTAAGCAAGGCTTTGTAATATATTGTGATGCCTCTATAGTTGGTTTGGGATGTGTGTTTATGCAGAATGACAAAGTTATAGCTTATCCCTCCAGACAACTTAAGATTCACGAGAAAAATTACCTAACCCAAGATCTAGAGTTGGCTGCCATAGTATTTGCTTTGAAAATATGGCGTCATTATCTTTATGGTTTTCATGTGGATGTGTTCAATGATCACAAGAGTCTTCAGTATGTGTTTAGCCAGAAAGAGCTTAATCTCAGACAGAGGAGGTGGTTAGAGTTACTCAAGGATTATGACATAAGTATTCTTTATCAACCAGGCAAGGCTAATGTTGTTGCTAATACCTGGAGTAGATTGTCTATGGGTAGTACCGCCCATTGTGAGGAAGATAAGAAAGAGAGCGAAAGATGTGCATAGACTTGCACATTAGGAGTTCGACTAATGGATTCCACAGAAGGAGGAAGAGTGGTGATGAATGGGGCTGAATCATCATTAGTGCCAGAAGTGAAAGAAAAGTAAGACCAAGATCCTATTTTTCTTGAATTGAAGGCAAATGTTCATAAGCAAAAAGTAATGGCTTTTCAACAAGGAGGAGATGGCGTATTTAGGTATCAAGGTAGGTTGTGTGTACCAAGGGTTGGTGAACACCAAGAGAGGATCATGGTGAAAGCTCATAGCTCCAGATATTCCATTCATCCGGGTTCCACAAAGATGTATCGTGACTTGAGAGAAATATATTGGTGGAATAGTATGAAGAAAGGCATTGCTGAGTTCATTGCTAAATTCCCGAATTGTCAACAATTTAAAGTAGAGCACCAAAGGACCGATTGTATCGCTCAGAATATAGAACTTTCAGAATGGAACTGGGAGATGACTAATATGGATTTCATTACTAGTTTGCCACGGTGTCACAGGTAACAAATTTTATTTGGGTGATTGTGGATCGAATGACCAAATTAGCCCATTTTATGCCGGTAAAGACTACCCATTTATCAAAGGATTATGCCAAGTTATACAGTCAAGAAGTAGTCAACCTTTATGGGGTTTCGGTATCGATTATTTCATATATAGGTGCGTAATTTACTACACAGTTTTGGAAGTCATTCTAGAAAGGCTTGGGTTTAAAGGTGAACTTGAGTGCTGCTTTTCATCCTCAGACAGATGGTCAAGAAAAGTGCACTATTCAGACATTAGAAGATATGTTGAGGGCCTGTTTGACTGATTTCAAGGGTAATGGGGATGATCACCTATCTCTCATTAAGTTCGCCTACAATAATAGATACCACTCTAGCATCCAGATGGCTTCATATGAAAAAATTTATGGGAGAAGGTGCAGATCTCCAATTGGGTGGTTTGAGGTTGGTGAAGCTGGGTTGATAGGACTAGACTTAGTTCATAAAGTTATGGAGAAAGTGAAAGTCATTCAAGAGAGGTTGAAATCAACGCAGAGTCGTCAGAAATCCTACATTGAGGTTAGGAGAAGGGAGTCAGAGTTTGAAGTAGATGATTGGGTTTACTTAAAAGTTTCACCCATGAAGGGTATTATGAGATTTGGTAAGAAGGGGAAATTAGTCCCCGGTATATTGTCCCTTACAAAATATCCAAAAGGATTGGTAATGTAGCTCATGAGTTAGAGCTACCCCAAGATTTAGCAGCGGTCCACATGGTATTTCATATTTCCATGTTGAAAAAGTGCATGTGAGATCCTTCACTTATCATACCAGCTGAAGATATTGGTATCAAGGATAGCTTGTCTTATGAGGAGATCCCTTTTCAGATTCTAGACCGACAGGTTAGCAGGTTGAGGACCAAGAAAATAGCATCAGTCAAAGTTCTTTGGGGAAATCAGTTTGTTGAGGAAGCTACTTGGGAAGCTGAGGAAGATATGAAGAAGAGATATCCACATCTCTTTGAGCCCGGACAAATTCCATACCAAGGTACTTATTCTCTTCTTAGTACTCTTTAATTGATATGTTTAATGTGTTAGATTTGTTTGTTAGGTGTTTGAACTGAATATTTGACGTTACGCCTTTAGCCTACTAAGAGTAATCTCATTTGAGGACGAATGTTCCCAAGGGGGAGATATTGTAACACCTCGCTATTGGAAAGAACTAGAAAGAACTAGAAAGAACTAGAATTTGGAAGAAATTGTTTTTGGAAATAATCAAATTTGGAGAGTTTGACAAAATTAAGCTAAGGATGAGTTTTTGGTCAAATTCAAACGACCATTACTCCTAGCTCAGGATGATTTGGGTGTGCTACAAGATACCGTAGGAAATATCTTTGAATAACCTTTCCAACGCCACCGAGTTTGGTAAATTTCAACTTTGTATGAGGGAGATATGCCCATTTGAAGTTGGGTGTCTAGATAAGGAAAGTTAAAACCGGATTTTTGAAGGGTATTATGGTCTTTTCACTACCCAATTAATTAAATTTGATTTTGGCAATTAAGTTGGGGTCTCAACTGATTGGATTCAGTTTGCGCTTTACAAAATTAAGTTGGGTTTTGAGAGAAGAGAAAAGAAGAGGAGAAACAAGCAAGGATTCGTCGCGTTCTTGAAGTTAAACTCGTCGATTTCGCTAATAGTTGATCCCTACGAAGTATGTGAGATCACATAGCGTTGGGTTAGTTTACCCACACACCAATCATGATTCAATTCCACAAATTTGTGTTCTTGAAGTATAGAAAAATGAGTTTTTGATGGATTTTGTTGAAGTTTCTATTGGGTTCTTTATTGTTGAAGTTGTTGAGAAGTTCTTGAGTTAAATTCATGAAATTTGATATTGTTTTGAGTATATTCTTGCATATTTTGGTTATGTATTCGAATCTAAGCTTTTTGGGAAGGAACCATTCGAATCTTGGGAGTTTAGAGTTGAAAACGAGCAAGAAAATTCGTTAAAACCTGGGAATGGGGGTGGGGTGCCGCGCCACTCAGAGCGCCAGGGTTGCCAGGCCTTCCACCTTTTCCCGCTTCTTTCCATTTGAGTTCCCTTGCAACGTACCTATGTTGCCTAATTGATTTCTACACTCTAAGGTACGTCTAAACATCATTAAATCATCCATAAACATGAGATCATGAGCCTTGAATCCATATTTGAATTCAAGGAAAGTTAAGAGTCAAGTCAAGAGAAGTTCATAGAGTCTTCCAAAAGACTTTTATAAATGTTTTAACTTTGTTTTAGGGCTTGACTTTTGAGTTGAGTAAAGAGTAAGAGTAAAGTTCATTTCCTTCAAAAGATTATACGGGAACTAAGTATTCTCAAGAGTTAAAATATTTTCACATTTAAACAAGAAAGGAAACACAGATTTCCAAGAGAGTTTTTAAGCTAGTTTTGAGTAATTACCTCAATTCACAGAAAGAGTTTTGTTTTAAAACATACGAGTTGAGTATATTTTGGGAGTAGTATTGAGCACCGATATAGGGACGAACTCATAATAACTCAAGTCTCCATAAACCATATAGCCATCATGGGTAGAAAGGGTCATACTTTTTTTATGACACCTTAATGCTTTTTAGCATAGATTAATGGATACACTTAGTTGATGCATTTGATATCTCGGCAAGTAATAGGACAGTTCTGCCAGCGTGGGCGACACGGTGTATCATCACATTAGCTCATAGTGATGGTTGTCGGTTAGAGAAACTCCCACAGAATTATACTACTTTATTATATGAGTAAATTGAGTTGTTATTACGATTTAAATTTTTTATATAAGCTGCACCTTTACTGTTGTTTTATTTTGCATTTGTGTTGAGTATCCATGAGTTGAGTAAAGCCAAGGTAAGTGTTCTTTTCAGATTCAATTCAACTTATGTCATGTTTAGTTTTCCCCTCGCATGCTCGTACATTCAATGTACTAATGCCATTTGGCCTGCATCGTTTTATGATGCAGATACAGGTAATAGAGATCAACATCTAGCGTCTCGTTGATCCATTCGAGCACTCAGAGTTAGTTGGTGAGCCTCCTTGCTTTCCGGAGGATCCCTTTGGTTATGTTTTGTTTTATTGATTTTCTTATTTTAGTTGTTAGGATGATCGGGGGTCTTGTCCCGACATCCCTCTTAGTATTTAGAAGCTTCATAGAAAGATAGTTATTAGTTCTTTAGTCTTGCATTTCAGTTGTTTTGCTGTAAGACTTGAGTTCCCACTTTGGCTAAGTTGAATGTGTAATTCTAAACCATTCTATGTTATTTTGAGATAGTTGATTTAAGTGCATTTGATTTCTTTATTAATGTGTAAAGTCTTCCACTGAGAGTCTAGCCAAGCCAAGGGTTCGCTTGGGGCCACCAATGGTTCTCGGGTGCTAGTCCCACCCAGGGTGTAGGTTTGGGGTGTGACAGGTTGAAAAGTTTTCTCACCAAATTGAATCAAAGATTAAGAGATATCCTAATGAACCTAGATTGTATTGGTTTTCGAAAGATACCCTTCCATGGATGATGACTTAGCTTGGATTGGCAAGATAACGTGTCTTTCCATGGATAATAGGAACAAGAAGAAATGACTATTCTGTTGGATTTATGCTTAGCACCGAGAGGGAAATTGAGATGGAAGCTCTCCCTGTTAGTAGAGGTCGAATTTCTTGTAGCAATCTTTTTATCCCTTAACTATGTGCCCCCATAGGATGATATTCTAGATAGACATTAGCTAGTGGATCCACTTTCGCTCAGACTATTGTCCTTACCGTGGCAAGTAAGATAACCCTTTTTGGTGTGGGAGACACCGGGGGATCATGTTATAACGCACATGGTCTCTATGTCAGTTAAGGCTAATTACCCACATTAATAATGAACTAAGGTTACTTCAAGAAGTATCTCATATGTGTTCAAAGTCTTTAAAGATGATTAACTTGCATGGACCATGGTTTTATGACTTATGTTTTCTAACTCTCTTATATCATGTTTTAGCTTGGTCAATTGCATGTCATGAAATGAAATTTCCCTTTTTGGCATGATTTAAATATTTTACGCATAGCTAGCATACTTGGTACATTGTTTTGCACTAACGCATACTCTTGCCTACATTTCCCCAAAATGTAGGGTTCCAACAGTTATGTTTCTCAATTTTGTGGCTAGTGGTTGATTTTGAGATTTATGAGCTTGGTGATTCCTCATGCTTCGAGGACAGATATTCATTGTTTTACTTCCTTTCATGTATTTCACTTTTGGACATGATGTATGGGCTAGTCCTAATTTCATTCACTATAACAAAAACAACTTTAAGCGGCAATAAATATTGACATTAATAAAGAGTACTAAAGTCTTTACCGTCATTAGTAAAGTGTCATTAGAACCAATGTCGCTAAAGGCTTTAGGCACATATACAAAGAGTGATAATTGCCGCTAAAAATACATATTTAGCGGTAATTAATTTAATTGCCGCTAATGATCATTTTTGATGTGGTGATTCTATTGTACTAGATGGCTATATTGAGACAAGTGTTTTAGACTACCGCTTTTCTACTATAAAAACTATTGGACTTGGACTATTGTTTTACTCTTATTGTTCTATTTCTTATGTTATGAAAGTTAGGTGGCTTGTATGGAGTCCTTTGGGGTTCTATACACCATGTTACATCTAGGGGGTACCCCTGGCTCGTGACAATATTCTCGAAAGCTTTTAGTAGACTTCTATTTGATTCTCTCCAAAGAGTAATGATCAAGAATGATTTCTACATTATAAGAAAATCTTTCAATGAAGTCTTCAGCTAAAGCGTTCCAACTTGGTCATTTCTTGATTTCTTTAGAAGTAAATCATTCCAAAGCTTCTCCTTTTAGACTTCGACTAAAGAGTCACATTAACAAAGCTTCATCTTTCCCAACTCCCACAAGTTGGTCACAATAAGCCCTCAAATGAGCCATGGGATTTTCAACTCCACTAAAAGTGTCAATTTTTTGTTCTTTAAAATATTCCAAAAGGTCCAAATATTGATGGATGCACATGTCATCATAGTTCAATTCCACAATGTTTGGGGTGTAATGGAAGTCCTTCATTGCTTTCATAACTTCCTCTCTGATGCATTGCTCAGTCTTTCCTTCTATGAACTTTCACTCATTTTCCTTCTTCCCATAATATCGAGTATGAAATGTGTGGTAAATTGAGAGTATGATTATAAGGATATTGGAATATGAAAAGCGGTTTTTCGAGGTATGGGTTGAGTAGTAAATGGATTTTGAACAATTTCAGAAGGAATTTGATAGACATGATGTCACGACCCAAGGGTACCCCGTAGATGTAACAAGGCACATAGAACCCCTAAAAGTGCCATGTAAGCCACTTAGCGTATCATAACATAAGTATAGAACAATAAAGAGTAAAAATGCATTCCAAGTCCAAAATTCATAAAGGAAAATGTAAGTCTAGACTAGTCTCAATTAGCCATCTATTACAATTCTTAAAATGAAATAGGGTCATAGCCCTTACAACAAAATCCGAAAGTAAATACAAGAAAACGTAACTACAAAGATATCATCTGTCCTCGAACCATGAGGACTCACCAACAAGCAAGGAGAATAGTCAAATCCAGGCTTGAACCAAATGAAGATCACCTCAAACACCAAACCCTACACTTGTGGAAAATGTAGGAAAATAAGGGTTAGTACAAAAATGCACTAAGTATGATAGTCATGCATAAAATCATGAAAACATGAAAAAGGGACATTTAGTTGAAAGTATGCCATTTACCAAGTTTGAAACTCATCATGAATATATTGGAAAAGCATAAGTCATAAATCATGTTCCATACATAGATCATCATATCATAGGAGAGACATATCATAAGTACCCTCAAAGCCTACTTGTGCAATGCACGAATAAGATCCCATAACCCCACCCATAACAAGTAAAGCTCCTTGAATAGCCATAATTCATAATAAGCCTTAACCGACATAGACCATGTGAGCTTACCATGGAATCTGGTGTCTACCCCACATCGAAAAGGGGTTGTCCTACTTGCCTAAAGTAGAAACATACTCTTAGATAAGGTGGATCCACTAGCTAAATACCTATAAGGACACATAGTTTACGGGATAAAGATATTGTTACTAGAAAACCGGACTCAACTAACGTTGAAGGTTTCCATCACATGAGAAACATACTTTGGGAACCGGGACTCAACTAGCGTATAAGGAACCCGGTACTAAGCATTAATTCTCATGTATTACATATTAAGTCTTGAATGAAGTTCATATTCATGGAAGAATATCTTGACACTCAATCCAACATAATTCATACTATAGCTCATAGATTCAATAGGTGCGAATAGCCTTTCAACCTTAGAATCATCATATTGTGAGAAAACCTTTCACATCATATCATATTCTTACATAGGTGTGTGAATGAGAATAACCTTTCAACAACACACATAAGATCATAGTCATAATCACTTTACTCTCAAAGTGATCTTTAAGCATATTCATAAATCTCATAATCATGCATAATTCTCATACTTTTCCCCTTCAAGGACCATAGATAATATTCAATCAACACATCTAGAACTATTACATTAAACATGGATGTAATCATAATTCAAGTAACCCAATCACTACATGCATAATCTCATAACATTCTTCTATAATCAACATACCCACATCACAAGATCATAATTGAGGAATATGGGGGTTTCATGGGTTCTTGGGGGATTGAACATAAAATCCATAGGATATCATCAATTTGTACATAATATATCATAAATCAATCATTAGAAAGGTTTTTTAAAGGAAGCCATGAGATTAAAGTAAAACCCTAACTTTTGAGGAAATCACTAGTTTTAAAATTGAATTTGGAGGGACTCCATGGATGAATTCTATCCAAGGATGAAGAGATATCATACCGTAGCAAAGAAATCCAATGATAATGAGTAGACAACCTAGCTTCTTGAACCCTAGTTGCAACTTCTTTCTTCTTCTTCTTCCTTGAAGTTCTAGAGAGAGAAATTTTGTAGAAGATGAACTTTTGGGATTTTGGTTTGGGTTTTGGAAAATAATGAGGTGAATAGGTGTATTTTGACTTAAAATGACTTATATAGGTGTATAAAAATAAGGCAAAATGACTTCACTTTGATAGGGCTTAATAACAAATTACCCAAAACACCCCTCACTTTAAGCGAGTTGCCCAGGAGCCACGAGGGGCCCCACGATCCATGGTCATGACTACGATCCGTGGTCCCACTTGTGGACTTGGGGAAGTGACTTGGCATCATGTGCCTTTAGCCCACAAGCCCAAGGCAATCTCATGAGGGGCTCCACGAGCTGTGGTCCTTCTCGTGGGCGTTGAGGCAATGGCTAAGCCATCCCCACTCAACCCTCAACCTCCATGCACCAAGGAATTTCCAAGACCAGTCCCACGAGCCATCTAAGGCTTCACGAACCGTGAAGTGGCTCGTGCGGAGGGGCCAATTTTGGGGCAGCCTAAGGAAGCTATTGCCTCCAACTCCACGAATGGCACCACGACTCGTGGTGTCTGATGAGTCCACAAATTGGACTCATTTAGGACCATATTTTAATAGAAATTGTGTCCTCAAATGCTTATTTTATCTCAATATCTGATGAAAACCCTTAAGTTTTAGGTATTTCAAGTTTGAAGGAAAACATGTACACTACATCACAAAAAGAAATGAAACGGCTGAAAAGAACAAAGAAATGAAAGCTTGAGGATCGCTGAGTCCACTTGGTGAGTCGCCGAAGGTTCTTACTTCAGCCTTTTGTTCCAGTGTGCTCAGCCCTGAAGGAAAGGATCAAGTCGGCGGAAAAAGGGAGCAGTTGGCACATCGCTGAGAAGTTCCGCGAAGCAGTACCATGTCGCTTAATGACCCAGAGCACGACGATGCTGAAGGCTGGTGCAAGACGGCGATGAAATACACCAAAGGGTGAATCGCCGAGTTGATCAGCGATTCTGACTAACGACGCTGAATGATCCGCTACAGCACAAATCTGTGAAAACTATAAATACTATTTAGAGTTGTAGTTTTAAGAATCGAACAATTATTATAATTTTCATATAGAATAGTAATTTTTTGATATTTTTGCTCTAAGCTTGAGAGGGTTTTGAAGACTTGAAGAAGAAGA
>NW_006239375.1:256731-256812 GCF_000226075.1 Solanum tuberosum | reverse complement strand
CTAACACTCAGCTCGAGAGAGTGAGTGGGGTAAGGCATAGGTTGGTCTTCATGTGGCAAGTGGGTGTCCGAGAGAAACGCA
>NW_006239375.1:247438-247641 GCF_000226075.1 Solanum tuberosum | reverse complement strand
TGTTTTTGGCTTGCTCGAGAGAGAGGTCGTAAAACTAAAACTTCTAAATTGATGGCCGTTGGGAGTGGATCAACATGAGGTTCAGTTCGAGAGAGTGAATGCTAGTCTCATTCCCACACACTCAGCTCGAGAGAGTAAGTGGGTTAAGGCATAGGTTGGTCTTCATGTGGCAAGTGGGTGTCCGAGAGAAACGCATTTGAAAT
>NW_006239375.1:208819-247339 GCF_000226075.1 Solanum tuberosum | reverse complement strand
AATCTTCTATCGAAAGTATGTACCCAATAATCTAGCTTAACCCGTATTCCTGTCACATCCCAAGGATCCCCTCTCATTACTTATAAATCCATGTTAATTTTGTTGTTTTTACTTACTTGTGACAAAAAACCCCATTGTTAATTGACACTCTTGTATCCCCCTTTAATTTACAATGTTTTAATCGTTAATGTCTTTAGCTACGACTAGTTAGAACTAAATTTTATTTTTCTACTAATTCTCAAAACCACTCCCTTGGGAACGATCCTATCCCTTGGTTGGGTTACTAAACTATTGTACGATCGTAGACACTTGCATCGGAAGTTGTGTCTTGATTACACAAATATCAAAATGGCGCCGCTGCCGGGGAATGGTGTTATTTGGGAATTCTTAGTTAAGTAGAATTTTTGTTCTTAATAGTTGTAGTTTTACTAACTTAATTTTTAGTTTTGTTTTGATTGTTAGAGTTTTGAAGTTGGGGAGTTTAACATATCGAGCAGTACTTGCAAGTTAGTAGAGCTGCCGTCATTAGAAAGGATGATGTTCCGAGATATGATCCTAATATTTAGGCAATCGGAAGGCGAACAGCTTTATGAGGCATGGTTGAGGTTCAAAGCACTTTTGGGTCAGTGCCTTACTCACGAAATCCCCGAAAGAGTCATTTTTGAATCTTTCTACTGAAGTCTTAGTCTAGGAAACAGAATGATGGCTAATCAAATTGCCTTGGGTAGTCTAGTACAACAACCCTATGTGGAAGCAGCCAAATTGCTAAACAACTTAACTGAGCCAGATCAGAAAATGAAAATGAGAGATTTCAACTTAGTGAACCTGCTAACTTAGTTAGATGAGCTGACAAAGAAAATTGAGGATCTTGAAGTCCAGTGCAACAAGAAAGAGTGCTACGTTCCTCCTCATGAACGAAGGAGAATTAAGAACAAGGAGGATGGACAGAACAAAGAAATGCTCACACTTCTACTCCAGAAATCCAGTGAGCAACATAGGGTATTGGAGGAGCTCAGGGAGAATGTATCGTTGTTGAACCAGATGACGACCTCCCATGCTATGCTCATTCAACTACTAGGTTCTCAAATGGATCAAGTGCTAACTGAACTCTATCCGGATTTTAAATAAGAATTGACTCATGAGGTTAAGGCAAACCTCACCATTGGAGTATAAGTGTTAACTTGCATCGTGCCACGACGTTAATTAAGGCGTTGTTTGGGAGGCAACCCAAAACCCTTAAATGTTTGTATTTTGTTATTTTTGAAATAAAGGTGTTTTGATTTTGTAGGATTGGGGCATGAAAAATTTGTGAAAATTACAGGATGAATTACATAAGTCCAATTGGTGAATCACCGACTAGATCGGCGACCCCGACAAAGACCGCCGTTTGGAGCAGCACTTTGACTAAGGGTCCTATAAAACTTGGCGAGGTAGATAAACACTCGGCGGATCGTCGAGTAGCGGAGCGAATTCAACTAATATCGCCGAATGGGTGAGATATGGATGGTTTTTATAAAGCCACGGGTTTTGACTTTCAACCTTTTTCATATTCTCTCACTCTCGATTTTTGCAAACTCGCACCTAGTTTTATTCTCGATATCATTGCATCTCTATTGTCTTATGGTTATTAAAATGTGTTTGGATTTGGATTACGTTGCCGCCTAGCATCTCAGTAGCATCTTAATCAGCAATCCAAGGTTGGTTTCTGAGCCCTACGTTCCTTTTATCAAATGTTGTACTCAATGCAATGATACTACCTTGTAGAGTTAGAATTTTGATTGCGTATGTTGATTCAATAAACTTGTCCTGTCTAAGATTAATAGTTAATTTCTGAAGATTGTGCCTTATCGTGAATGAAATTTTGAGGAATTGTGCATGAAAGTCACTGGTTTGAATTTAATTTGAGTTAGGAAAGTTGTAATTTTGTTTTCAGGGGTTGCAGGGTTGGATTCAAGAAGATGGGTTAAAACAAGGCACGTTGAGCAATTTGGCGAGTCTAGCTCGCCAAACTGCTCGGCAATTCACCTAACGTCCCCATTTCGCCGTTATTTTAATGCTATATGTAATGTTAAATTCTGTAACTTTCGGCGAGACGCACAACGTCACCAAACACATTCGGCGCCTCGCTGAAAGACTACTTGTTCGCCCTTTGTCTGCACCCTAAATAATATTTGTGCGCTACACTTGGCGCACCGCCTAAGTAGTTTAGCGCTTCGCCAAATGGTTCGGGAAAGTAATTCTGAAATCAAACGGCCTTGTTTTTGTCTGAATACTTTCTAACTTTATCTCAAAGCTTTGTAGAAATTGCTAGACGGAAAGTAGCTGGAAGAGATATGCCACACCGACAAACAAGAGCGACAAATTTTAGGAAAAATACAAAGGCGATAGATCCTCCCAAAACAGATAATGAGGGCAAGAAACCCAGTGCAAGCAAGAAAACAAATCACTGAGACCCCACTATTCCCTCATGGAGATGTGGATTCTTCACAGCTATCCACTCTTTTCTGGCGGCTCATGATTTGGGCAGTCTTAGTAAGTCAGCTAGACCTTTCTTAATCCATTACCTATAATTATCTTGAATTGTGGTTAATTGAATAGCCAACTTAGGTCAAAAGCCTAAGTTGGGGTGTGGTGAAAAAGAAAGGGAAGTCAAGAAGTGCAAGGAAATGGTGTTGAGAAAAATGGAACCCTTCCATATAAAAAAAAAAAAGAAAGAGAAAAAGAGAAGAAAAGAAAAAAAAGAGAAAGTTGTGGAATAAAGTACCAAAGAAATAGGGCTCCGAACAATCCATGGGAAGGGAATAATAGGATGACCTATGATGCACTAATGAAAATGATGAAGGAAAAAGAAAGGAAGTGTTGAGAGCACCACATTTCATGAGGATAAAAAGTCACTGAGCCTAAATGACCCATACATTTGCACTCAGCCCCGTTACAAGTCTTGTTAAGACCTTTGTGATCTTGAGAAAGTCAAAACAAATGTTGATTGGAAAATATGGGTAAACTTATAGGTGAAAGCATGCATTGTGTTAATATTTGTAAGTGTGAGAGTTGTATCTGATTCCTGAACTTTAAATTGATTATACCTTTGCGTGTGAAAATGGAATCATCATTTGTGTGAGGGAATTCGAAGGCTTTTGTTGATCTTGAACTTGCATTTGAAACAAGTATTGCGAGCTTGAGAATCTTTGGTAATGGTGTTTCACAACTTGAATCTTTGAGTACACAATTGATCCTTGCATAAGTAAATTGAGTCTTGATGTGTACATTCATAATTGAGTCTTGTGTAGCACTGTTTAAGTTACAGTTAATCAAAATCAAATAATAAATAATCACAATTATATAATTTAAGAGAGTAAAGGAGAAGATGAATTTGGACCACTTTTTGGATCAAACTTGCTGATGTTTTTGGGCTTTTGGCTCAGTTTCCATTTTTGTATACACCTATTGTATATCAGTGTATATCATTCAGTATATCAGCCCTTTACATTTATATTTTGTTTTTAAAACTTGTATATTAGCTTCCCTTCCATATATATCAGTTTTCTTTTCGTTCGAACAAGATTAAGGCCGAATCCAAATAACTCAACGATAAACAAGGATAGAGTCCAAATGACTCATTCACGCATGGTTCATGCATAAAGAGAATGGAGAAGACAATTAGATTCATACCAATAATCATGTATGACAAATAAGAAAGAACAAATAATAATTTATGTTAAGATGATTGTAATGATCTTTGGGAACAAAAATAAACAATAATCTTTTGCACATGCTAGTTATATTTATATATTAAGAGTGTAGCTAACCTATGAGAAAAAAGAGAAGACAAATGCTAATATGCATGTCACGTAGATAAACTGTAAACTAAATAATAGATATACTTAAAGCTATTGCTTTGCTAAACATGAAAAAAAATATCTATATATGTTGTATCCATGTTAAGCTAGCAAAATAGTGAAGTTAAAGGCCATTTATAACTACTAAAAAGGCTACTATATCAAACTAAACTAATAAGTAGATAACATGATAATGCTTACTATCATTTTCCAAACAAAAATCATTTTTGAGAAAGATTAGAACAAAAATAATACATAAATGAAACTCAAGTAATAAGTTTTTTCAATCAGAAAAGTTATTCTCTTAAATCATGACACTGTGATTTCTTTACCAACATATACTAACAGCAATGCCTAACAAATCAATTCATACTTCATTTTAATAGAGCTAAATTACAGAAAACGTTCCACATTTTATTCAGTTCGCAAATCCGTCAAGTGAAAAATGAAGAGGGGAAGAAACTGAGACAGTAAAACCTTTAAAGTAATTAAGCATCACATGATATACAAAACAAAATTTTCAGAAGTTCGAACAGTAATATGTTGGTAATACATGTTCATAAAGTCAAGTAAAGATTGAAAGAAAAAACTATACACTATTGAACAGAATCTTAAATTGTAAGCAAATTAAAGCGGATAAGAACAAAAAGAGGAGAGATTACCTTCTTTGAAGCAGCAAAATACGATTACGAGTTTAACCATGAAGAACTAACACCACTGCGAATCGATTCTAATCAATTCCGGTGAGCAAAAAAAGTTTGAATTCAAGGACTAAAAATTACTCTATTTTAGAGTATGCATCTGTTGGATTTTTTTTATTTTTTTTGTGCTTTAATGGTACCTTTCTCCAAAAACAACCCCTCCATCAGTAAAAGGGAGACGGGTATTTATAGGAGAAATCTAATGGATTTGGGGGTGAATCTAAAGTGATTTTAAATTCAAGCCTTGGATAAGGTTGTGACAGGCTGAGCTGCTGTGTGTTTGTCGGGGATTTTTGGGGAAGAAAGACTCTAGGCATTTGGGGTGAGAGTATTATGTATGTCTTGATGTCTTGTATCGTAGTTGATGGGCTATTTGGACTTGAAGTATTGGGGTGAGCTTAGTGTAAAGAATTGGATGTTGCTGGATTTCGAAGAGAGAATTGGTGGGCTGTTTAATTGTTATTAATGGGAATTGGGAATATCGATGTGGGCTTATAATTTGGGCCAAAATTGGCAGAAAATCATATGGGAATTTTTTTCCAAAAGTCAATATTTTGATATTTAATAGGATCTCTTAGCCACATTTTTAATATTTATTTAAAATGTCAATGTTTTAGTTTGTTATGTACCTGATTTATGTATTTTTTTTATTTGTTTGATTTCCAAGAATACAATTATTTAATAACAGAAAGAAGAAAATTAGTGGAGATAATATTTTTAAAAAAGAACATATCACTTAAAAATTCTCATCAATTACAATTTCAAAAGAGATCCCCTTTCTCATGCTATTGGATCAACTTTCTTTTTATTATGTTTTCATCGTAATTGTATACCAATAATTTTTTACATTTTATGTGCTCACTTTACCATTCAAATTAAAATTGGTATTTTACTTTCATAGTGAAAACTACAAATTGTATCCGAGTGATCAAAATTATATTACATCATTGCAAAAAATATTTTTCTTTTATTTGTATTACAAAAATATTGCAGACTGTTTCGCAGTATAATCTAATCATTACATATGAATATGATTTATGAAAGGATACAAGATTTTGAAAAAAAATAGTATACATGGTGAAAATAAATAAAATCTGTTGAGGAAAGATACAGTATTCTAAAAAATATATATAAATTGACTATAAAAGAAACAGGAATACAAGATTCTGGAAAAAAATAGCATACATAGTGGAAATAGTACAATTTGTGGAGGAAGGATACAAAATTATAAAAAAAACTTGACTGTGAAAAGTTGGATACATTTATGCTTAAGAAATACAAATCCATTTGACATACCTATTTGAATGAGTACAAACTAGAAATGAAATAAAAAGTTATTAATAAAAATACAAATGTTGAGTAAAAGAAAAACAATTGACAAACAAATCTTAATATGAATACAATTTTCCAACCTTCTTCTCTGATTCGCTCTTTCTTGTTCTTCTTCTTGTTCTTCGTCTTCTATGTCATTTTTTCCGATTATTTTTTTCACCAAACCCAAATCTGAATTTCTATTCTCTTGTGCATTAGTAACACTATAAGAAAAATTCGAAATTATTAAATTTGAATGTATAAAAAATCAAAAAAATTATGATGTATAAATGCTAATGTAGATTAGCACAATCTACTAAATCTCAAATATGAAAACAAAATCACAAAAAAATCGAAACAATAGTGTTTGAGAGACAAAAAATATGAAATACATAAAAAGAGAGAAATCTCACAAAATATTTGGTGAATATGAAAATAAACTGACAAAATAATCGAACATTACTTTTTAAAATACGAAAAAACCGAAATACAAAATACTAGGTGAATATGAAAATAAAATAACAAGAAATCTCACAAAGTACTTGTTGACTTCGAATTTACCTTTATCAATGGGTGAAAAATCTTTTGAATTAATTGTGAGATTTGTTGAACAAAATGTAGGAAATTCGAAGAGTTTATTTTCTTGAACAAGGAAAGGATATAACAATGATGAAAAAGGAAATAGAGAGAAAGGAAAATAATATCTATATATATTGTATCCATGTTAAGCTAGCAAAATAGTGAAGTTAAAGGCCCAAAATTATAACTACTAAAAAGGCTACTATATCAAACTAAACTAATAAGTAGATAACATGATAATTCTTACAATCATTTTCCAATCAAAAATCATTTTTTAGAAAGATTAGAACAAAAATAATACAAAAATAGAACTCAAGTAGTAAGCTTTATCAATCTGAGAAGTTATTCTCTTAAATCATGACACTGTGATTTCTTTACCAACATATGCTAACATCAATGCCTAACAGATCAATTCATACTTCATTTTAATGGAGCTAAATTACAGAAAACGTTCCACAATTAATTCAGTTCGCAAATCCGTCAAGTGAATAATGAGGAGGGGAAAGAACTGAGACAGTAAAACCTTTAAAATCATTAAGCATCACATGATATACAAAACAAAATTTTCAGAAGTTCGAACAGTAATAGTGTTGGTAATACATGTTCATAAAGTCAAGTAAAGATTGAAAGAAAAAACTATACACTATTGAACAGAATCTTAAATTGTAAGAAAATTAAAGCGGATAAGAACAAAAAGACGAGAAATTACCTTCTTAGGAGAAGCAAATTAAGATTACGAGTATAACCACGAAGAACTAACACCACTGCGAATTGATTCTAATTAGTTCCGGTGAGCAAAACAAGTTTGAATTCAAGAAAAAGAAATTGAAAATTACTCTATTTTAGAGTATGCATATGCGGGATTTTTTTTTGTGCTTTAAGAGTAAAATCCTTTCTCTAAAAAAACCTCCTCCATCAGTGAAAGGGAGACGGGTATTTATACGGAAAATCTGATGGGTTTGGGGGTGAATCTAAAGGGATTTTAAATTCAAGCCTTAGATAAGGTTGTGACGGTCGTGTGGCTGTGTGTTTGTCTGGGATTTTTGGGGAAGAAAAACTCGAGGCATTTGGGATGAGAGTACTATGTATGTCTTGATGTGGTGTATCGTAGTTGATGGGCTATTTAGTCTTGAAGTGTTGGGGGTGAGCTGAGTGTGAAGAATTGGGTGTTGCTGGATTTCGAAGAGAGAATTGGTGGGCTGTTTTATTGTTATTAATGGGAATTGGGAATATCGATATGGGCTTATTATTTGGGAAAAAATTGGCTGAAACTCATATGGGAAAATTTTAAAAATGTCAATATTTTGACATTTAATAAGATCCCTTAGCCACATTTTTAATATTTATTTAAAATGTTAGTGTTTTAGTTTGTTATCTACCTGATTGATGTATTATTTTTTATTTGTTTGATTTGCAAGAATACAATTATTTAATAACAGAAAGAAGAAAATCAGTGGAGATAATATTTTTAAAAAGCAACATATGACTTAAAATTTCTCATCAGTTACAATTTCTAAAGAGATGCCCTTTCTCATTCGATTGGATCAACTTTCTTTTTATTATATTTTCATCGTAATTGTATACCAATAATTTTTTACATTTTATGTGCTCACTTTTCCATTCAAATTAAAATTGGTATTTTACTTTCATAGTGAAAATTACAAATTGTATCCCAGTGATCAAAATTATATTACATGATTGAAAAATATTTTTTTTTATTTGTATTACAAAAATATTAATGACTGGTATATCAGTATATTATAATCATTACAAATGAATACTTTATGAAAGGATACAAAATTCTGGAAAAAAAAATAGCATACATGGTGGAAATAAATAAAATCTGCTGAGGAAAGATAAAACATTCTAAAAAATATATAAAAATTGACTATGAAAGAATTAGGGATACAAGATTCTAGAAAAAAATAGCATACATAGTAGAAATAGTACAATTTGTGGAGGAAGGATACACTATTCAAAAAATAATTGACTGTGAAAAGTTGGATACATTTATGCTTAAGAAATACAAATTCATTTGACATACCTATTTGAATAACTATAAACTAAAAAGAAATAAAAAGTTCTTCATAAAAATACAAATGCTAAGTAAAAGAAAAACAATTGAAAAACAAATATTAATATGAATACAATTTTGCAACCTTTATCTCAGATTCGTTCTTTCTTGTTCTTATTCTTGTTCATCGTCTGTTATGTCATTTTTTCTGATAATTTTTTCAACAAACCCAAATCTGAATCCGTATTCACTTGTGCATTAGTAACCCTATAAGAAAAATTCAAAATTATTAAATTTGAATGTATAAAAAATCAAACAATATATGATGTATGAATTCTAATGTAGATTAGCACAATCTACTAAATCTCAAATATGAAAACACAATCACAAAAAAAAGATAGAAACAATAGTGTTTGAAAGACAAAAAATATGAAATACATAAAAGAGAGAAATATCACAAAATACTTGGCGAATATGAAAACAAACTGACAAAAAAATCGAACAATACTGTTTAAAAGATGGAAAATCCGAAATACAAAATACTAGGTGAATATGAAAACAAAATTACAAGAAATCTCACAAAGTACTTGTTGACTTCGAATTTACCTTTACCAATGGGTGAAAAATCTTTTGAATTAATTGTGAGATTTATTGAACAAAGTGTAGGAAATTCGAAGAGATGATTTTCTTGAATAAGGAAAGGAGATAATAATGGTGAAAAAGGAAAGAGAGAGAAAGGAGTGATTTGGGGGGTCAAACCTAGAAAGAGGGATAAGTGGGTAATGAGGAGATCTTTTTTTATTTTTTACCGGATAGTGCAGTAAAAAATGGTCCAATGCAGGCCTGATTTGAGAAACAAAAAGAAAGAAAAATAATACTGTTAGGATACAATTTATTTTCCAAAATATTGATATATTTACATTTTTAATAATTATTTTAAAGTGTAGATGTTGTTAATAATTATGTTATGGATTGTGACTAGTTAAAAATTAAATAACACGAATAATATTAATTAATTAAGGAGCTTCTGAATCTTAATGAAATAAAATAATTAACTTAATTATAAACTAATTAACTCAAAAATATAAACTATTAATTAACTAAACAAATTAACAAAAAATTTTAATCAAAAAAACAAATCTTCTTAACACAATTTTTGTATATTCATAAAATAAACTAATTATATATATATATATATTTATATTTATTAGAAAAAGTGACAAAATTATTTCAAAAAATTACTTGAAAAACATTGCGAATTTTATAAAACCAATTATTTGAAATTGTTTGCAATTAAAAAACTCGATGACTTAATATCTATTGTTGAGAGTCAAAATTCGGTGTCGACAGATATGGGCCCACAAAATGGGGACTAAGCTTCCATTTCTTTCCAAACCTCATCAGACCTTTCATGGGTGAAATTTCAAGTAGACCCAATCGTCAACATCAAATTTTAGATCTCTCCTTCTAACATCGGCATAAGACTTTTGTCGTCTTTGAGCTATTTTCAACCTTTTTTCTAATAAGACAAACCTTCTTCACAGCCGCATGTTCCAACTCGGGACCAATCAAAGCAACCTCACCAACTTCAAACCAACCTATAAAGAGCCTCAAATGGAGCCATACTGATGCTGGAATGAGAGTTATTATTGTAAGAAAACTCAATCAAAGACAAATGATCATCCTAGTTACCCTTGAAGTCAATCACATATGCTCTCAACATATCTTACAACGTTTGGATAGGACTCTCAGCTTGCCCATCGATTTGCAGATAACATGAATGCTAAGGCCTTTTTGGAAAGACTTCCAAAATTGAGAAGTAAATTGGGTACCACGATCAGAGATAATGGATAAAGTCACTCCATGCAACCTAACTGTTTCCCTCAAGTAAAACATAGCATAGTCCTCTGCCGAATAAGAAACCTTCACTGGAATGTAATGAGTTGACCCACAATAACCCAATCAAGTCAAGTTGCCACTAGTGTGTGGGGTGAACAGACAATAAAGTCCATATTCAAATCTTCCCACTTCCAAGTCAGAATACTAATATCTTAGTACAAACCTCCCAACTTTTGATGCTCAGCTTTCACTTGTTGACGCTCAACTTTCACTTGTTGACAACTAGGACATTTGGCCACAATATCCGCAATATCCTTGTTTATCACATTCCATGAATAGACCTCCCGCAAGTCACGTTACATCTTGGTGGCTCCCGGGTGAATGAAATATCAAGAACAATGGGTTTATGATAAAATTTTCTCCCTCAAGTTATAAGCCTTAGGAAAACCCAAACGACCTTGATTCTAAAGTACACCAGTACACCATCTCTCCATTGGAGGAAGTCTTGACGGACTCCTTAAGCACTGCTTTCTTTAATTCAACCAAATTTAAATCAAGACCTTTCTCGGCTTTCACATCTGACACGAAGGATGATTCTGAACGATTATATACCATAACACCGCTTTTGGTAGAGTCAACCAACTGAACAGCCAATCGGGCCAATATACAAACATCTTGAACCAAATCCTTTTTATCATCATCAATATGAGTAACACTATCCATTAATAACTGACTAAGAGCATCTGCTACAATATCCGCCTTGTCGGGGTGATAGGGGACACTCATTCCATAGTGTTTTAGTAACTCAAGCCTTCTCCTTTGGCGAAGATTTAGATCTTTCTGCTTAAACACATATTGCAAACTTTTGAGGTAGGTAAAAACATAAACATGAGCAGCATATAAGTAATTCCTCCAAATCTTTAAGGAAAAAATAATTGTCACCAATTCTAAATCATGGGTAGGATAGTTCTTTTCATGTATCTTAAGTTGTCATAAAGCATAAGGAATAACTTTTCCATTTTGCATAATAACACACCCTAAAAGAACTCTTGAAGCATCACAATAAACCTTGAATCCATTGGATCCTTTCGATAAAGTCAACACCGGAGCGTAGATAAACTTATATTTCAGTTGTTGAAAACTCTTCTCACACCCCTCAGACTATACAAACTTAGCCTTCTTTTGGGTCAATGCCTTCAATGGAGAGGCAATCAAAGAAAACCCTTCAACAAACCTTCTATAGTAACTAGCCAAACCCAAGAAACTTCAAATATCCAAAGGTGAAAGAGGTCTAGGCCAACTCTTAACCGCATCCGTCTTTTTAGGATCTACCTCAATACCCTTACCAAAAATAATATGGCCCAAAAAAGCCACAGGTCATAACTTATACTCACATTTACTAAATTTTGCGAAGAGTTGTTGGGCCTTGAGGACTTGCAACATAATCCTCAAATGATCAATATGTTCATCCTCACTCCTTGAATAAATCATGATATCTTTGATAAACAGAATCACAAACATATCAAGGTATTGTCTAAATACCCTATTCATCAAATCCATAAATGCGACCGGAGGATTAGTCAAACCAAACAAAATTACAAAAAACTCATAATGACCATACCGAGTTCGGAAAGTTTTCTTCGGAATGTCATCTTCTTTTACCCTCAATTGGTGATAACCCGATAGGAGGTCAATCTTAGAGAAGTAACTTGCTCTTTGAAGTTGATCAAACAAATCATCTATCCCTGGGAGATGATGTTTGTTCTTAATTGTAACTTTGTTCAATTGTCGGTTGTCAATACACATACGAAGTGAACCATTTTTTCTTTCGAACAAAAAAAACTGGAGCACCCCATGGAGAGGTACTCGATCGGATGAAACCCTTATCCAACAAATCTATCAATTTCTCCATTAACTCCATAAGTTCTGCCAGAGCCATACGATAAGGAGGGATATAGATAGGTTGCGTATCTGGGAGAAGGTCAATACTGAAGTATATTTCCCTTTCTAGAGAAACACCAGGTAAATCATCGAGAAACACTTACGGAAACTCATTTACAATGGGGATCGACTCAAGATTAGAGGTTTTAGAATCCGTATCTCTAACCTAAACAAGATGGTATATGCAACCCTAAGAAATCATCTTTCTAGCTTTAAGACAAAACACAAACTGACTCTTAGGCATATAATTTCCCCATTTCCACTCTAGGATGAGTTGATTTGGAAACTAAAACTTGACCACTCGTGTTCTACAATCACTAGAAGCATAAAATGAATGCAGTCAATCCATACCAAGAATAACATCTAAATCGTACAATATCAAGCTCTACAAGACCAACATGAGTGACTCTATGGAATAAGGAAACGAGACACTTTCTATAGACTTTCTTAGCCTTAATAGATTCACCAATAGGAGTAGAGACAGAAAAAGGGTCTGACAACATATTTGGAAGAACATATACCCTCATAGCCACATATGGCGTAACAAAAGACAAGTTAACACTGGGATCAAGCAAATCCTAAACATCAAGATGAAAGACTTTAAACATACCGGTAACCAGATTGAGAGAACCCTCTTACTCATGACTAGTTTGAAGTGCATAAAATATGTTTTGCTTCTAACTTCCACTAGAAACTGACGAAGGCTAAGGTTGAGCCCATCGATGATTATCTCTTTCATTCTTAGAAATGATGGGACAATCCCTTATCCTATAATCTGTCTTTCCAAAACCAAAACATGCATTAGAACCGGCTAGGAATTTACCTGCATGCTTTCTTCCACTCCTAGCACAAGTAGACAATGAAGATCTACCACCATTTCCTTCTTGAGATTTAGGGTTACACACCCTATCTTTGTTGAATTTAGGAGTCGTAGCATTGGAAGAACCTTGACCGAAAAAGTTTTATCAAAACTTAGAATGACCATGTCCATCAGACCTCAAATGTGAAAAGTCACCATCCCCAGTCTTTGCCCTCCTTGCCTCCCTAGACTTTTCCTTAAGTTTCTCCTATTTTATTTGTTGAGCATGAACCATTAGATGAGAAATGTCCATATCATTGATGAGCATGGCGGTACGACATTCTTTAACCACTATCTTGGACACTTCTAAAACAAACTTGTTCATCCTTGCCCTAGGATCGGCAACCATAGTAGGACCATATCTAGAAAATTGGGTGAACTTCAAGACATACTCTTTCACACTTATGTTTCCTTGATTAATGTTGATGAATTCAAGTACATGTTCCTCCCTCATCTCAAGGGGTAACAACCTATCAAGGAAAGCAACCTTAAACTTCTCCCAATCAAGTGGACCTGTATCAACCGCCTTATCTTCCTTCCATTGGTTTAACCAAATTTGAGAAACACCCTTAAATTGATAAGCAGCCAATTCTACCATTTTCCACTGGTGTCAGTCCCATGATCATTAACACTTTATACAGGTCATCAATTAACTCTTGAGAATCTTCCTCAACCTTGGAACCATGAAACTTCGGAGGATTCATATTTCATTCTAGTAAAGTCCCTCACTCTAGTTGTCGTTGTACCCATATTTGGGTTCACGGGGACCACAACCTCCCTATTTTCTTGAGCCGTCATGGCTTGAGCCTACACTTAAAAAGAAGCCCTAAACTCTGCATTAGTCACTTGCTCAGCCAAAGAGTCAACCGGAACTTGAGGAGTTTTTCGTTCCACATTCACTCCCAGATTCCTTTTATCATATGCCCTTCAAGTAGGCATATCCTAAAAAGCATCGGATGTGGATTAGGACAGAGACATATAGAGTTAAACTCTATCGCAAAACTTTAGAGTAATTAAAGATATGTAATTTCCTAAACATCTTATAGCCCCTTATTCATAAATGTTGTGCGTTTCTGATTTCACGTATCAGGACTCTACTTCCAGTTCAAGTGCCAACGATCGTGAGTAGTAATATAACCCAACTAGTGAGTTGGGGTCGAGTCCCAAGGAAGTGGTTTGTAATCGAGAATTTAGAGAAAAGTAAGAACTTCACTCAAGTCAATTATAGCTAAAGACATATACGAAGAAAAACATATCAAATTAAAGGGTGACAAAAGTGTCAAGTATCAAAGGGGGGTTTTGTAATCAGTTATCAACTAAAACAACAATTAATATGAAATAAGATTATGGAGACGAGATTCTTGGGATGTGATAGGAGTATGGGCTAAAATAAACAACCGGGTAAATGCTTTTGATAGTAAATCGCTGTAAATTGGTAAATAAGCTAGACTTTAGTGGGGTAAATTTTCTCTCGAACAATTTACCCCGAATCAAATTGGTTTCTCTCGAACACCAATAAGCGGAAATAAAGCACAACTTTCGCCTTAGTCCATTCACTCTCTCGAGCTGAATGTGTAGGAGAGGGTTTAGGATTCACTCTCTCGAGCTGAACCCACGACAACCCAATAACCACAGATCATCAATTCAGTAGTTTTAGTTTTAAAACCTCTCTCTCTCGCAAGTCAAAAACACGAAGATGAAATTGTATTTGCAACTACAACACCATTAAATTCAAACACAACCATTGAAGCAAATCACCTTTAAACAGCGAATAAACAATCAATTAGCAATACACAATAGTAAATTCAACCCATATTCACATAATCACACCCCAAGAATTGGGGTTTTAGCTAGACATAGTATAGAGATAAAAATCAATACCGAAAAGTGTTTCCATCAAGTGGGTACAATTGATATCGTCTTTAAACACGTCTAAGATGAAGAATCTTCAATACCCACTTCCAATTTCTTAGAAATGGAAACCTTCAAATCTTCAAAGCTAAGGAACAATGTCTCCAAAAACTCTAAGTCTAAAAACTGAAAATAATATGATTCCTTCCAAAATCTTATACTGATTGCATGCTAAGCTTAAAATTCAAACAAGTATTTATAGTTTCCAAAAAGTGTGTTGCGAAGGACCACTCAGCGCAGTTAGTTGGGATTGCCAATCGACTCAGCGATCCATCCTTTGGTCTGGTTCATCGCCTTTCTACATTGGCCTTCAGCAAATTCAAGTTCTGTAACGTTAGGCGATGGAGTACTGCATCGCGGAATCGTTCGGCGAGTTGCCGACTGCTCCTTTATCTTGCCGACTCAATTTTCTCCCTCAAAGCTTGGCACATTGGAACATTAGGCGAGACCATAGCCATTCGGTGACTCGCGTAATGGCTTAGGCGATCCTCAGGCCATCTTTTCTTCGTTCTATTCACCTGCCTTGTTCCTTTCTACCCAATAGTGTCCATGCTTAGTCTCTAACTCCAAATACCTGAAACTCAAGGATTTTCATCAGTTATTGAGACAAAATATGCATTTGAGGGCACTAAATCTATTAAAATAAAGCCCTAAAAGATACCAAATCATGGACTCATCAGTTTCACACACTTGAACAAGACTTTACTCTACTTATGAGACATCCTAGGATCTGTCTAAACCTTGTGCTCTGAATACCAAGTTTGTCATGACCTAAAGTACACCTTAGATGTGACATGGCGTATAAGATCCTGAGAGGACCTTCACAAGCCACTTAGCATACATCATTTAAGATAAATGAAACAAAAAGTTTAAAAGTAGCATTTCAAATAAAAGAGTTTGACAAAAAGTAGAGGAAGCCTAACATAAGTCTCAAAGCCATCTATTACATCAAATGAGTGACTGAGACGTAACTCATACATCACTGACAACAACTGTAATAAAAATTAGATAAAAATAATAAAAGAGTCTCGGTCCTCGAAACATGAGGACTCACCATTCTTCATTGTCTATAAAGGATCACTAACCACAAATATGGTAGGTAGGAGTGTTAGACCTTACATTAGTGAAACAATATAGGCACAAGTATGTGTTAGTACATCGAATGTATCAAGTATCATAGCAATGCATAAGAGTTATGAAATCATGCTAAAAGGACTTTATATGACATACAATGACCAAGCTAAATCATAAAATAACATATTAGAAATCATAAGTCATAAACATGGTCAATTCAAGCTAAACATCTTTGAAACACATTTGAGATACTTTTAGAAAGTAACCTTAGTTTATTATTATGGAGAGATTTACCTTTTACCGACATAGACCATGTGATCTATAACATAGAATCTGGTGCCTATCCCACACTGAAAAGAGATGTCCTTACTTGCCAATGTAAGAAACATAAGCTTCTAGCTTAGGTTGATCCACTAGCTAATGTCTATATAAGACAAACCTATGGTGACACATAGTTATGGGATAAAGGGACTGCTACAAGAAACTCGACCTCAACTACGTACGGGAGAGCTTTCATCTCAATATCCTCTCGTTGCTAAGTATAAATCCAACGGAATAGTCATTATTCTTAACTTTTCATATTATCCATGGAAGGGCAGAATAAGTAGTCAATCCAAGTTAGACTTCTTTAGAATAGATCTTTAATCTTGATTCAACTTACGTGAGAAAATCTTTCAACCTTATGAATATTAAATATTATATATGAGAAAATCCTTTCACAATCATGTTTTGAGTAGTATGTGAGAAATACTTTCACAACATCAACAACAACATCAATGTTTTACTCTCAAAGTAACCTTAAATCATTTATCAATTTCATAAAGAAACATGCATATCTTCATAAATTCATCTTTCATTATTCATAAGTTTCATCATGTGATCAAAATGTAGAAATCATGTGCATGAGTTCATGTAAATTCAACTTAAAAAAATGCAATTATATTCATGGATAAAAATACATTAAACAATCAATTGGATCATAATTTAAAAAAAACCATGAGATTGAATAAAATCGTAACTTCAATTGGAGATTCTAACTTGCAAAATTGGAGAATTTAGGAACCCTATGGAGGAAAGGACTACATAGGTGAATACTATCATACCTTCATGTCAAAATCCCACAAGCAATGGTAAATTTGGATACTTGATCTTGAAACCCTAGACTTCTTCTTCAATATTTAGAGAGAGAAATTTTGGGGGAAAAACTTACAGGGATTTTGGGAAATTTGAAGAATGATTTAGAGTAGTTAAATTTTAGGATTAAAACTTATATATGGTCTAAGATTAGGATTAAAATGACATAGTTTAGGGACTAATCAATTAGGGGAAAAGACTAAAATCACTTTTAAAAAAACCCGACCACCATCTACGGTCCATAGGTCCTTTTACGGACCACACAAGTCAAGCGTAGAAAGTGATCAAAGACTCAAAATTTGGCCAACTTTCGACGAAATCCATGTACTACTCGTAGGTCTTTCTACGAACCGTGCATGCTAACTATAGAAACCAACTTAAGGCTTTAAAATTTCACTAAGTTTGGGGGTGACCTACGAGACCTATCTATGACTCGTCAAAGGAACGATGAACCATCTTGTTGAACCGTCAAAAGGATACTGCACTTGTTTTGAGACTAATAAAACTGAAAGATGTGATCTTTCCCTCGAAACATGAGGACTCACCACTAGTATCAACAACTAATCAATCCACCCTAAGCACGTCCAAACAAAAGAGCACCAAATCCTAAATTATTAAACAGTATAGGCACACTGTATATGTCAGTACTTTGAATGTACAGAGTATAAGGAAAATGTGTAAATGTAAATGTGATAATATAGTGAACTTAAAACATGAAAATGCTTAACCAATAAAATGTAGTAAAGCTTATCAAGCCAAAATCACGAATCATGGGAAAAGGTCAAGACAAACTTTGAGAAGTCATAAGAAGGCTTAAGTCAGATCATTGAGGGAGTCATAAAACCATTGAGGAAAACATAGTTCATTTGTGGAAAATTTTGCCATTAACCGACATTGACCATGTGAGCTATGACATGGAACCTGGTGTAATTCCCTTATCGAAAAGAGATTATCCTACTTGCCAAGATAAGGACCATACATATTAGCATAGGTGGATCTACTAGCTATGTCTATCAAAGACAAATCCTATGGGGGCACGTAGTTAGGGACAAGGAGATTGCTACTAAAGACTAAACCTTTACTAACATTAAAGCCTCCATCTCAACATCCTCTCGGTACTAAGTAAAATCCCAATAGAATAAATATAATCATAATCATATCATAATATTTGAACAGGTAAGAATCTATCAATACCAACCCATTTATAAATTTTATATCATAGAATAGCTCATTTCGCAATCATGATTTCATAAATTATTCATAAGACACTTACCTATCTGAGTATCTAAATCATGATCATCTTTATACTAAGAAAACCTTTCACAATCATTTGAGACTTTATCTAAAAGAATTCTTTATTCATGAATCTTCAACTTCATGATAATGCATATATAACTTTATAATCATAGTCCATATTCATAAAATAGACATAAGCATGGGTTCATATGGTATCAATTAGAAAATATGTAATTGAATCAAATCTTGCATAATAAGATTAAAAAATAATAATTGAATCATAATAAATTGAATGCATGAAGATTTGACTGAAACCCTAGAAATTTGGGTGAAATTCAAAAGGAGAATAGAGTATCTTTTGGGACCCAGTGGATGAAAGGAATCTATTCGTGAAGTTTCCACATACCTTAGTGATAAAAGCCCTAGAAATTTGCTTAAGTATAAGACCTTGAAACTTTAAATTCTAACTTTGCCTTCAGAGTTCTTGAGAACGAATTGGAGAGGATGAATTCGGAGGGAAATTGGGTTTTGAGTGAGAGAGAAAAGACATAAAGTCACCACTAAAGTTGTCTCATATTTTCATAAAGACACCTTAACTTTGGAAGTGTCCTACCACACCACAAAACATTTTAAAACTTTTGTATATGGGCCATTTTGATGCATTCCCTTGTCTGTGTTGTTGTGCGTGATGCTCACTCCTATAATATTCGTTCAACCCGACCCGACCCGACCCTATTCTTTTCAAGAAAAGTCTTCTCTTTTCTTTTGTTATTTCTCAACTTTCCCTAAAATCACAAAATATAGAAAAGTCTTCTCATTTTCTCTTGGTATTGATAATCTAGCTGTTGATGTTTCTTGGTAAATATTATTAGAGGGACAAGTAATTAAATTTCTAATAGGTTAGGGCTCTAAATTATATGATAAAAATCTTTTTTTTCCGATTATTATTATTTTATGGATTATTATAGTGTAAAGAGTGTTTGAATCGACCTATCATAGTTTCCATTGTTAGAATTTTATTGTGTTTCATTGTATTATTGACTAATTGCTATTGTTAGGGTTTTGTGTTATTGACTTAGTGCGACTGTTAGTGATTAGGGTTTTGTGTTATCGACTTAGTGCGACTGTTAGTGATTGTGTTTTAGGTTAGGGTTTTATGTTATCCACTTAGTTTGAATCTTATTGATTGTCTCTTATGCATTTGTAGACCTTAATTTGTACATTATCGGCTTGTTTACAAGTCTTTTGTTCTATTAGTGATGGGGCTAAATGTTAGTGCTACTGCTATGGTTGTTTATTAGTGCTTTTGCTATTGTTGTTAGTTAGTGCTTCTGCTACTATTGTTTGGTAGTGATTATGTTTGTTGTGTACGACTTGTTAGAGTTTGTTCTTGAAACATGTGTTTGAATTGTGTTAATCTTTTTTACATGCTTTTTCATGATGGCTTTTATTCTGATAACTTTAAGATGGTATCATGGGCGGTTAACAGAATTTGATCCCCCGCCTAAATATATTGGGGGGCAAGTGACAGAATTCCTAGATGTAGATGTAGATAGAATGTCTTACTTTGAGTTGAGGAACTACATAAAGGAACTAGGATATATAATAGATTGTGAGTTTTTCATTAAGTGGGATGGGTTATTAGTCCTTGTTGATAATGATCAGGTTATATTTGACTTTTTCAATATGATAAATGATGGGGATAAAGTTGAGGTGTATGTTTTTCATGGGTTAGTGAAGCTAATTAGGCCCCACTTGAATTGAAGTTTGTCCTCAACGTGAGTGGCAATGGGTAGGTGAGGAATCTTTTAATGAGGTTTCTAACCCTAATAATCAGCCTCCTACTTCTACTTTTCCTTCCAACCCTACAAGTCTTTCTGAAACTTCCAACACTCCATTTGAAGATCCTCCTACTATAGTGCCTCCACCATCTCTTTCTACTGTGCCTCCACTATTTCCTTCTTCTACTGTGCCTCCACCATCTCCTTCTATTGTGCCCCCTCCTTCCATGTGTACCTTCATCTGATCCTATAATAGATAATAATTCAAGTGATGATGAAGTGGAAGGTGAATCAGGATCTGAAGGGGATACTAATGAAGATACTGAGGTTGACAGTGATGTCCATCAAGAGTATATAGAAATAAGAGCAAGCAAGAGGCATTTCAAAAGGTCACAAATAAGAAGTAGAGGTACTACTTCAGATCAGATTAATGTTGACAAAAAGGGTCCAAATATAGGGTATGATGAGACAAATATTGGTATTAGGGAAAGCTTAGTTGGTAAGCTAGGAGGTGATGAACCTTACTATCTAAGTAATGAAGCTCCTAGCTTTGAAATAGATGATGAAACAGGTTGGGGAGATGGTGAAGAGGTTGACCAAGTAGTGCATAAACCTGTTAGAAGGAAGAGAACCCTAAATAGAGTTATGTGTGATGAAACTTCTAAAAAGATTATTTGGGAATTAGGACTGGTTTTTGGAAGTGTTGATGAATTTAGAGTGGCAGTGACAAGATATGCAGTGTAAGAACATATTTAAATTGAAAAATGTGTGAATGAGCCTAGAAGAGTTAGAGTGAGATGTTGTGAAAAGACTTGTCCTTGGTTGTTGTGTGCATGTGAGGATACAACTAGTGGAGATTTCATAGTTAAAACATACAACCATGTACATAAATGTTTGACATCAACTCATAACTATCATTGCAACTCAAAGTTTTTGGCCACCTAATACAAAGAAAGAATAACCCAACAGCCAAACATGAGCATTGTGTTGTTGCAGGACATTATTAGAAAGGAGTTGGATATCTATGTTGGTAGGACAATAGTGAGAAGAGTTAGAACTAGAGTGTTACAAGAGATCATGGGTGATCACATTGTAGAGTATGGTAAGATTTTTTATTATAAAGATAAGATTTTAAAGATTAATCCAGGCAGTACTTGTGTAATGAAGGTTGGAGATGAAGATGAAACTGGGCAGAATTTTTTTCAAGGATTTCATGTTTGCTTCCAAGCTTTGAAGAAAGCAATTTTTTGGAGGTGCTAGGAGGTTGATTGGTTTTAATGGGTGTTTCCTCAAATGTGTGTGTAAAGGCCAGTTATTAGTGGCAGTTTGTAGAGATGGAAACAACCAAATATTGCCTATTGCTTTGGCAGTTGTTGCGGTTGATAATCAGTTTACCTGGACATGGTTTCTTAAACTATTGAGAAATGATCTTGATCTTGGAGAAGGGCATCAATTATTTATCATTACTGATATGCAAAAGGTAAGCCTTTTATTGTCTTACTGTTTTATTGTGTTTTTTAGTTTTGCATTTTAATTATTATTTGTCTGTTATGTTGCTTTGTTAGGGACTAGAAATTGGTGTTCAAGAGGTATTGCCATTGGTTGAACACAGAAAATGTGCAAGACATTTTCTTGCAAATTGGTGTAAAAGCTAGAAAGGTATTGAAAGAAGAAGAGTATTTTGGAGGATTGCTAAATCCACATTTGAAGCTGAGTTGAAGGATAATATATAGGCAATGAAGAAATTAGGAAAAGAATGTTTGGATGATCTTTTATGGTACAACTTTGATACATGGTGCAAGAGGTATTTTCAAGACTATAGCAAATGTGATGTTGTGGACAACAACATGGCAGAAAGCTTTAATGCTTGGATACTGCCTGCAAGGTATAAAACAATCATCACAATGCTTGAAGAGATAAGGGTGAAAATGATGAAAACAATTGGTGATTTGAGAGAGTTCTCAAACTCTTGGATCATTGATCTATCTCCTATGTCTCTGAAGATTTTGCAAGAAAATATTGAAAAGTCTATGCAATGTAACTTGACTTGGAATGGAGAAAGAGGTTTTGAGATTAAACACTGTGGATTTACACATACTGTGGACATTGTTAGTAGGAGTTGTAGATGCAGATCTTGTCAGCTCAGGGGCATTCCCTATCGTGATGGTGTTGCTGCCCTTCATTACAAGGAGTTGAAACCAATCAATTATGTGGCTAGTTGTGATAGCAAGGAGACCAGCCTCATCACATATGCCCATTTTATTCAGCCAATGAATAACATGAAAATGTGGCTAACATCAATTAATCCAATTGTAAAGCCACCAAAGATCAAGAAGATGCCTGGAAGACAAAGTAAGGTTAGAAGAAAAGAAGCAAATGAAAGCAGAAAAAGTGGAAAGCTTAGCAAAAGCAGTGTTGTTATGACTTGTAAGCCAATGAATAACGTGAAAATGTGGCCAACGTCAATTAATCCAATTGTAAAGCCACCAAAGATCAAGAAGATGCATGGAAGACAAATTAAGGTTAGAAGAAATGAAGCAATTGAAAGCAGAAAAACTGGAAAGCTTAGCAAAAATGGTGTTGTTATGACTTGTACAAATGTGGTACACAAGGACACATGTCCTACAAGAAACCAAGAAGGTCCAAGTCAATCAGCTTAACCATCTTCTCAGACAGAGGTATATTTTTAATTTTTACTTTCTACTGTTATATATGTACTCAAATATCAATACACAGGCTACTGGTAGAGCAAGGGGCAATGCAAGAGGTACTAGTCAAAGTCAGTCATCTAAAACATGTTCTCAGACACAGGTACTTTTATTTGTTACTTTCAAATGTAAGTTATATGTACATGTATATGTATTGATATATCAATATACATGCTACTAAAAGAGCAGCAGGAGGCAGAGCAAGAGGTAGATCAAGGGGTAGTAGCTCAACTAAATCACCTGGAGCTTCTTCATATGTATATATGTATTCATTTGTACAAGATTTAGTTGTAATTGCATGCACTGATATGTGAAAATCAGGCCACCACAAATAATGAAAGTGGTAAAGGAAGCGGCACATGAAGAGTTTCAAGTACTATAGGTGTTCCAACTCAATCGCATGGAACTCCTACAAACACAGAGGTAATATATCTAACTATTTTATCATTTATAGACAATATAGATATTCTTAAATATTTGAGTTTCAAAGTACAGACTGTAAATGGTAGAGGTAGAGGTAGAGGTAGAGGAGCAGAAACAGGTAGAGGAAGAGGAGTGCCTCAACATAGTCAAACTAGTTCTGAAGCAACCTGCATTGGAAGAGGACTAGAAAGAGCGAAGAGACCAGTAGAACATGAGGACACCAGTGGAGGACAAACAAGACCTTTTAAAAGGCCAAGAATGGTAGGTGTTGGCATATACCAAGCTTAAGATGGATTTACAACTCTCAATGTAAGTTTAGAACTGTCAATGCAAGCCTAAATATCTTTTGATTTGAATATGCATTTATTTAATTAAGCAACCTGCATTGACAAGTGGAAGAGTCATCAATATTAGTGCAAGAGTGACAAAGAGGGTTGATGTTGTTACTGGTGATATTAGCTACACCAGTACGTGGATTCAAATGGAAAGGGAAGACAACTATTACCTGTAGCAACCTAGAAAGAATGAGTGCTGAAAAGATTATCCAAACTAGGTCTACAGCTACTGCTAAACTAGGTCTACAGCTACTGCTACTGCTAATAGCCAAAGCCAAACAAGTTCAAGTAGGAAGACTCATTTGACATGGAAGTAGGGCATTTCGATGTCGTCTTGTTCAGTTTGACAAACAAAATTTAATTATGTATATTTTGGTGTTGTTTTTGGTTAGAATCAAACTCAATTTTGTGTGTAACCACACAAAACAAGATCAACTAGATAGTTCTACTTCAAATTGAAAGATTATGCTATAATAAAGTCCTCATTTTGATCAGTTTTTTTTGTTTCTTTAGCTATATTCTTCTCATTTATTTGTAGTTGAATATATTTTTGAAGTTTCTCAAATGTTTACCACAATAATATATACACAACAAATACATTAACAACTTGTTCAAATCATAATTATTTCGACAACAAAGACCAACAAAAACTTGAGCATTCGACAAAGAAAGATCAAGACAATTAGCTTGAAGTTACACACACCTACAACTTCAAAAACTTCAAACTAACTAAAGATGTCTATGGAAATTTTGGTTCCACACACCTACAACTTCCATCCTTCACATTTTTGGTTAGGCTTAAAAATAGAAAACACACAATAACGATCAAGACAAGTAGCTTCAAGTTACAACATTTGCTCTTCTTCTTCTCCTTCATCACAACTTGGTTACTTTCAACATGACTTTCATAACATGCCAATGTTTCTTCCAACTACTTAATTCTCTTTGCCAATCTCGGAATAACGTACTTGGATCGTATACCAACATCTTCACGATCCCTCCATCTAAAGAAGTTGCACGCATCCTCCTAAAATACGCAAAAAAAAACAAATTAAAGAAAAATACATAAACAAAATATCTCCAGAAAAAAGTTAGGAAACATACACGATAGCGTGGACAACACCAAAATCTTCGCGCTAGTTTGTGCTCCGACCATGAAGTTTGCATTGAAAGTAAGTTACCATGTTTGCATCACAATTTCACTTGCAACATCAGATCATTCTCGTCATTACAAATACGATTCAACATTATATTTGACATTTTCGGTCAAAACCTAATCAAAAAATTAAGAAGAAACTAAACCATAAAAACTTCAAATTAACGTTTTCTACTGGAAATTAAAAGATAAAACTAGTTCCTACCTTATTGCGCTTGGGGAAGATGATGAATTCGTCAAAGAGAGAGTGCCAACGTTGATCTTGCTTTGGAAAAGAAGAAGAAATCGTGAATTTAGGGCTATCAACGGCTCTTTTGAGTTTAAATTTGGGTAGATGATGCAAATTAATTAAATAATTAATAATAAAGAAATAAAGCAACACATGACACTTTTAAATTGGTTAATGGCAGTGAAAACACTACATCACGGGCCTCATGTGCGTGGTAACAACCCAGACGAGGAAATGGGTCAAAATGGCCCATTTACATAGATATTAAAAAAAATTGTTTGTTGATAGGACACTTCCAAAGTTAAGGAGTCTTTATGCAAATACGGAACAACTTCAGTATTGACTTTATGTCTTTTCTCTATTGAGTGAATGTGAGGAAATGGGTAGTTCTTAGAAGACTAAATCAATTATATCATTATAATAGGCTAAACGAGGCATATTTTAAAAGTTAAAAGAGTAGGGAAAGATCCAATTAACCTTGACTTAAAACTGCAAAACACACCTCATGACTTGACCTACGGCTCATAGAAACTTCTACGGACCATCCTGGTCAATCGTAGGACATGTTACTACGGATCAATATTCTGAATAAATTCCATGAGTCACTTGTACGAGTCATCAGCCCTTTTATGATTCGTAGACCACTTCCGAAGGACCCAGTTTATAAAAAAATCATTAACACTAGAAGCCTTCCTACTGGTACTTCATACGACCATAGTAATTTCTACGATTAGTATTGTTCATCCTTAGACCCTTCATTATGTGCTAACATTTTACAAAATCTAACTCAACTTCTTCTACAATCTACGGAACATTCTATGAATCCTAGACAGACTCGTAGGACCTACACCAGATAAATAATTCTGCAATTTATTTTCAAACACAAATTACCAATTTCTTAGGTGTTACAAGCTAGGATGAGCCTTAATGAGATAACAAACTATGTTAAGAAGATCGAAGGAGTTCAACAGGTTGGAAGTGAGAATGTAGGAAACTATAATGGTTCTTATTCCAAGGGTTTTGGTCAACAGGTGTATTATGCCAGCCTGATTTAGTCCCCACTTCTAAAATTGGTTTTTATATGGTCACACAATAGTCTACGACTGACGGTGGCCAAGGAACTTCCTATTCGCTAGCAATTTGGCCTTCATTTAACCATGCATGTTTTAATTCTGGTGAGCAGGGACATTTTTAGAGAAAATGCCCATATGCATTGGTATGTAGACTAGCACAGAAGTGTAGTACAACCAAAGTTCAAGCGGGTGGAGGAAATAATGGTAGACCACGTCCATTGGGTGGGTGAGGAGGTAATCAGGAAGTCTATGGAGACTGAGGGAATGGTAATACAGGGAGAGGAGTGGTACATAAGGGAAGACGGGTTGTCCATATTGATTATAGAGCTCAGTGTTATGTTTTTCAGGGGAGGAATGAGGTTGAGGTGCATGACTTCATGATAACAAATGCTATTCTTGTTTGTGATCGATGACTAATCTTTTGTTTGATCCATATTCTAGTTATTTCTACATATCTGTTAAGTTTTCCTTGAGTCTTGACTTTACATGTCATATTCTTGTGGCCCCAATCCATGTTTCAACCCCAATTGGAGAGTCTGTAGTTGTTACTTATGCATATTGTTTGTGCTCTGTTATGTTTGTCTGTGTTTAGACATCGGCAGATTTAGTTATTTGGACATAGTCGAATCTAATGTGATCTTGGATATGAATTTTCTATCCCTTTGTTGTGTCGTGCTAAATTGTAACTCTAAGATAGTAACTCTAGAGATCTCGGGTAGGGAAAGGTTAGAGCAAGAAGGGGTATAAAAGTCTAATATATTAAAGATCATATCCTTCATTCAGGCTAGGATGCTAGTGAGGAAGGGTTGTTTAGCATAATTGTCTTATCTTCAAGATGTCATTGCAGAGTCCCCTTCCATTGAGTCAATTCCCATAGTCCCAAACTTTCTAGAGGTATTCCCTATGAACTTGTCAGGCATGCCTCTTGGTAGAGATATTGACTTTTGTATTGATTTGTAACTGGTACTCACCCAATCTTTATACCTCTCTATCACATAGCTCCGGTAGAATTGAGGGAACTTAAGACTCAACTTCAGGAATTTCTTGATAAGGGGTTCATTAGTGTTAGTGCTTCTCCTTGAGGTGCTCTGGTTTTTGTTTGTAAAGAAAATATGATGGTAGCATGAGAATGTGCATAGATTACTAGCAGCTAAATAAGGTTACCATTTGGAATAAGTACCCATTACCTTGTATTTATGATCTATTTGACCAGTTTCAAGGTGCTTTAGTATTTTATAAGATTTTCTTGAGTTTGAGGTACCATTAGTTAAAGATTACAATTGAACACATACATAAGACAACCTTCAGGACTCGATATGGGCACTATGAGTTCTTTGTAATGTTATTTTGTTTGACTAATGCACCCAAAGCTTTTTATGATCTTGATAAATAGTGTATTTAATTCATTCTTGTATTCCTTTGTGATGGATTATAGATGACATCTTAATCTACTCCAAGAGTAAGGAGGAACGTAAAGATCACCTTCAAATTGCTCTAGGTATCTTGTGGATATTGAAGTCGTATGCAAAACTTTCCAAGTGTGAATTTTGGTTGTCTTTGGTTGACTTCCTATGTGATTTGGTCTGGAAAGATAATATATCCCCAAAAAATTGAGGTTATCAAGAATTGGGTTCATCCTAGATCTCTGATAGAGTTATGAGTCTTGTGGGTCTGGTCATCTACTACCACACGTTTGTTAAGAACTTCACTTCTATTACCACACATCTAAAAAGATTGACTCAAAAGGAGGTACCATTTCAGTGGTCTGACAAGTGCGAGGAGAGATTTCAAAAACTCAAAGACACCTTTGACTAGAACGCCTATCCTGACATTGCCGGTGAAAAGTAAGGACTTTAGCCTTTATTGTGATGCTTAACATTTGGTCTTAGGTGTTGTGTTGCTGCAGGACAGGAGTTTTATAGCCTATACTTCAAGGTAGCTAAAGATTCATGGGAGGAACTAACCAACCATGATTTAGAGTTAGCAGCGGTAGTGCTTGTTCTCTATATCTAGCGTCATTATATATATGGGTCAAGTGTGAGGTGTTCACGAATCATTATAGCATACAACATGTGTTCACTCATAAGGATTTAAATCTGAGGCAGAGAAGAGTGGATGAAATTCTTAAAGGTTTATGAGGTGACCAACTAGTACTATCAAGGAAAGGCTAATGTGGTGGTAGACGCATTGAGCTGGAAGACAGTTAGCATAGGGAATTTTTCTTGCTTAGGGTTATCAAAGTGATCCTTATCAAAAGAGATTCATGCTCTAGAGTGTAAATTCATGTAGTTAGATATCTCATAGAAAAGTGGGGTGTTCGCCAGTATTGAGCTTAATCCTACTTTTATTAAGGAGACCAAGGCTAAGTAGTTCGAAGATGTGAATTTCAACAAGCTCCGAAATAAGGCATTGTTTGGGGAGGTCCAAGATACAACTCTCAATGAAAGTGGTATTCTTCGTTTTTGAGGAAGGATCTGGGATGTTCGGTTAGTGATTTGATGTAGAGGGTGTTAGTAGAGTCTCATGGTTCGCGATATTCGATTCATCTAGGTGTAACAAATATGTATCGAGATTTGAGGCAGCTTTATTGGTGTCGTATAAAGAAGAAGGATATCACGGAATACAAATCCAAATGTTAAAATTGTCAAAAGGTAAACTTTAAGATTCAAAGGCCTACAAGTTTTCTTTAGAGAACGCCCATTCCGAAGCGGAAGTTGGAAAAGATAGCCATGGAAGTTTTGGTAGGACTTCCTAAGACTTTGGTAAAGTATGACTCAATTTAGGTCATTGTTGATAGATTGACCAAATCAGCCCATTTCATTTTGATTGGAGTGGATTAAAACTCGCAACAATTGGACAAGATTTATGTCAATGAGATAGTAAGGTTTAATGGGGTGCCCCTTTCCATCATTTCAGACCATGGAAATTAGTTTACTTCTATGTTTTGTGTAGGTTGCATGAAATGTTGGGCACTTAACTCATTTTTAGTATAGCCTTCCATCCGAAGACTGATCGTTACTCGGAGAGAATGACTCAAGTATTGAAGACATGTTCAGATTGTGTGATTGACTTTGGAGGTCCTTAGAATCAATTTTTGCCTTTATTTGAGTACTCCCATAGCAACAACTATCACTCCAACATAGATATGGCACCATTCGAAGAACTCTATGGGAGGGGATTCAGATAATCTATAGGGTGGTTTGAAACCGGGCATGTGAAACCTTTGGGTGTGAATTTGGTAAGAAGCATCCAAACCAAGTTGTTGGCAGCTCAGAGTAGATAGAAGGAATATGTATACCGTAAAGTAAGAGACATTACCTTTCATGTTGGTGAACATGCTTTTCTAATCTTGTCACCAATGAAAAGGGTGATGAGATTTGGAAAGAAGGTTAAGATTGGACCTCGTTACATTAGTCCATTCAAGATTCTTGACAATGTGGGGCTAGTGTCTTACAAGTTAGTACTACCACCTAACTTGTTTGGAGTTCATCTAATTTTACATGTGTATATGCTAAAGAAGTATCATAGGAATGTAGACTATATCATCAAGTGGGACTCGATAGTACTAGAAAAGGATTTACAGTATCAGGAGGAACCAAAAGCAATCCTTTGTAAATCCCCATATCCTAGACAAACCAGAATGCAGATTTCAGAAGTTGCAGGTGCCACTGACGGGCACCACCCAGAGCCTGTAGGGTGATCCACACACCGTAGGTGGTCATCCATGGATGACCACCTACAGCCCCTCCCAAAAAAGTCCAGAAAATTGTCTAAGGGTCGACCCATGGTCGGACCCACAGACCGTAGGTTAGACCACGGGCCGTGGTCCAGGTTCGTGGATCGATACCCAGGATACTTTTCTCTGAAAGCCAACGACGGTTGATAGGATGGACCGTGGATCAGTCAATGGTCCATCGGTCAGTTCGTCGATTGGCCTCAATAGCTTTTCAGTGAAGGGTCGTTTGGTCTTTTCCCTATGCGTTGGACCCCTAAACTATGTCGTTTAACCCCTAAAGTCAGTTTTAGCCTAGTAACTTAATCATAACCTACCCTAAACAATCTTTCACCAAAAATTCATCGATCTTAGAGCAAGGGAGGAGAAAGAGGCAACCCAAACCCCTACAAGAACGTAACAAGTTCTCGTCAGTTCCTGCCCCAAAATTGAAAGATTTCTCCGTGAATATCGTCAACAAGTATGTCAGATTTCACTAGTGGGTTCCTTTCACCCATTAGGTCCTTAGATTCTAGTCAGAATCTTGATTCCCTAAATATTTCTTAGACCTAGGGTTTCTAGAATTTCATATAATTGTGGTGATTTGGCTGTTAAAATACTCCAAATCAGATTTCCATGATTTCGTATCATTGTTGCTTAGTTTATTGCATGAAATTCAGAACCCTAGATGTGTTGATTCGTTTAGTTCATGAATTAAACTTGCTAGGTCAGTTTATACAGATATGCATGCCTCAGTTTACAAAAGTTTCATTATCAGTACTTAATTATACATTTTCAGTTAGCATGTCAGAATCTTGAGCTATCTAGTTATTTAAGTTATCTTGTATCTTATACATTCTATTCGGAGTAGACTTAATACTAAGTTGGACTAGGGTCAGTCACCTTCATAGTCCCTGAAGTCGTGCCCTCGTAGGTAAGTCCTCTCTGTAGGCATTATACTTAGTGATCACGCCAGTCATGGCTCTATACTCTTGGCAAGGTATATTGGGTCCTCTCGATGGGGCGCATACATCGGACTCCACATTTAGCTCATGTTGTTTTATGTCGGTTATTAGTAGCTCCCACAGTCAGATTCTAGTGTATTGATGAGATTATCAGTTACAGTTCAGTATTCAGTCTCAGAATGTCATGTACTTGGTCATCGCATTCATTTATCTCAGTATTCAGTATTTCTATCATATTCAGATTATATCATTGTTTTATTGCTTTGTTCAGTTATATGTTGTATTCAGCTTTATCCTATCATGCATGCTCAGTACCTTTCAAGTACTGACACATACTCTACGCTACATCTTCTCGTGATGTAGGTTCAGGTTCTCAGCATTCGAATCACGCATAGATCGGTTCCCGATCTCCATTTAGCAGCTTCAATTGTGAGTCCTCATTCTTCGAGGACAATAGACATATTTCTATAGTTAGTCTTTTCATTTCAGTTTTTAGTATTTGCTAGAGTTAGCTGGGGCATATCCCAGCATCTTCAATCAACTAAAGGCTTATTTCAGACAAAGACAGAATCAACTTTTGTTTTTGAGTTATAGTTCAGTACTCTAAACTCTTATTCAATATTTATATATTCAGATTTAGAATGGGTATTCCCCTTCATTTAGTTTACCTCATGTGTTATGCTTCCACACAATATTTCTTTAAATATGCTTATGATATGCCAGCTCAGGGTTAGCTTTGGTCACTCTGATCCTAGGTCCCATGTTTACGTCAAGGAGGTAGCCTCAGGGCGTGAAACACTTGGTATTAGAAAATTAGGTTTTAGTGTCATAGATGTTTGAAAAGCCGCACTAAGTAGATGTAACAACCCGAAAACTAGTAGGCCTAACTAGAGATTGTCGTAAAGGTTAGAATCGTAAAACTTACTTCTCACACTTAGAATGAAGGTTTAGGGGTAAAACGTCAAGGTACGAACCCCCAAGGACAAACCAAGGGTCTTTGATGAGGACCTTAAAGCCTAACCTCCAAGTTGCCCAAAAAGTGACCTACAGATGGGGACCTACGGGGCATAGGTCCATCCACTTCTCGGGGGTGAGCTTCATAGCTCAAGCCCCCACTCAACAGGTTGCAGACCACGAACCACGCCCAATCAGGATAGGTCGTGGTCCCCCCCATGGTCCGTGGGTCATGGGTTGTGGGTCATGCCTACAATCTGTCCAAAGTCGGCCAAGCCTATGGGTCTTTAGGTAAATTCCTATTTTATTTAGTTTGATGTGACGTTGTTTTATATTGTTTTAATTCACCTATATAAGTGTTTTAAGTCATTAACTAACCCATACACTTCATAAAATTTCAAGACCCAAATCCATAACCAACTTTCACCCAAATAAACTCTCTCTAGAATTCTAAGGAAGAAGAAGAAAAAAGGTGAATCATCAATAAAGTATTGTAGCTCTTTATCTATGGGTAGCCTTCACCAATAGATCCCCTTCAAAACCCCCAATTTCAAAGTAAGAAATCCCAACAATCTAGGGTAAACTCCAAGTCATGGATTCACTTCAAAAATGATTTTAATGATTTAATTACTTTATATTATAATCAAATTGATAATTTATTACTGTTTTATGATGAATGATTCAAGAATCCATGAATTACCCTATTTTCTCAAATTGGATCTTAAAGTGTGGGTATTGATTGATGTCAGTAGAATGTTATAGAATTATGAATGTTATGAATTGATTACTTGAATTATGTTATCATCCATGTCTAAAGTAGATATTCTATATGTGTTGATGAATCATGATCTATGGTCCTTGAAGGGCAATTTATGAAAATAATGCATGATTATGAAGTTTATGTACATGCTTATGAATACCTAGAGAATAATGTGATTATAACTATGATGAAATTGTGGTGTTGTTGAAAGGATATTCTTACATACACACACTCATGAATGAAGTTATTATGATTATGAAATTGATGATGTGTTGGTTGAAAGGTTATTCTCAATTATACACTTATGAATGATAATGACATGTTGTGAAAGGTTTTCTCACAATATGAGGATTCTTAGTTGAAAGGCTATTCTCACCTATTGAATCTATGATCTATCTTATGAATGATGTTGGGATGAGATGGATGCCCTCACGTGAGTTGAGGTGGGGTATCTAGTAACAATCTCTTTATCCCATAATAATGAACTCAAGTAATGAAATGTTAAATACTCCGTGGGGAATAATACTAAGCACCGAGTGGATATTGATATGAGATGGAAGCTCTCACGTGAGTTGAGGTGGGGTTTCTAGTAGCAATCTCTTGAGATGGATGCCCATACGTGAGTTAACGCGAGGTATCTAGTAGCAATCTCCTTATCCTGTAAACTATGTTCCCTCATAGGTTATTAGCTAGTGGATCAACCTAAGCTAAGTTAATGGTTCTACCTTAGGCAAGTAGGATACCCTTTTCGGTGTGGGTAACACCGGATTCCATGATTTTCTCACATGGTCTATGTCGGTTAAGGCTTACCCCCATAATGAATGATTATGAACTATGGCTTCTCAGAATGCACTACTTAGTGTGGGTGGGGGTATGTGACTTCATCCATGCATTGCCCAAGTAGACTTTGAGAGTAGTCATGGTGTGTTCATTTATGCTATAACGACTTATGAAATGAATATGCTTATGATGATGCTACTAAGCATATTGACATGAAGGCTAAATGTAATGAAGTATGCTTAATGTGGATTGTTGCTATGACTTGCTTTCCTTGATATGACTTAGTAAATGTGAAATTTTCCTTGTCCATGAGTATTAACTAAAGATGAGACAAAAGAATGGTAAGTATGATTATGGTGGCCTAAATGTGGTACCTAGTGTAGATGGGATTACGGGATCTTTATCTATGCATTTCACAAGTATAATAAGGTTACTTATGAGATGGTTCTATTTTGATATGATGATGTAAATATTGACTATGATAGTATGAATTATGAACTATGACTACTCAAGAAGCTTTGCTTAGTATGGGTAGGAGTATGGAATCTTACTCATGCATTGCACAAGTAAACTTTAAGGGTGCTTATGGTATGTTTCTATTATGCTATGATGAACTATATGTTGAATATGCTTGTGACTTATGCTTTTTATACTAATATGCATGATGATTCTCAAAATTGGTAAAGTGCATGCTTTTCATCTAAAATTTCCTTTTTAGCATGTTTAACGGTTTTTATGCATGGCTATCATACTTAGTGAATTTTTGTACTAGCCCATATTTTCTACATTTTTCACAAAAATGTAGGTTTCGGTTCTTAAGGACATATTATTGTGGTTCAAGATTGGATCGATTATTTACCTAACTTGTGGTGAGTCCTCAAGATTCGAGGACGTATGAGTCATTTGTAGTTTCCTTCTAGTCATTTCTTGTTCGGATTATGTTGAAAGGGTTGTGACCCTATTTTTTATTCAAAGATTGTATTAGATGGCTAATTGAGACAAGTTAGACTTCCGCTTGATTTTATAAAATACTTCGATTGTATGGATAAAGTTTTAAATTTTTTGCATCATTTCTTTTATTCTATGTTATGATATGCTAAGGGGCTTGTATGAGACCTTTCGTGGTTGAGTACGCCTTGTCACATTGGGGGGGGTACTTCTGGGTCGTGATAATTTTGGTAATCAGAGCACAAGGTTTAGAATGATTCTAGGATGATGTCTTATAAGCCACGTCTAGTAGAGTCTTGTTTATAGTGTGAAGTGCGCCACATTTATGAATGAGAGACTATAAGATGTTAGTAAGCTACACTTCTTTTATTACTCTTAAGTCGTGCCATGGAGTTTAACTCTATAAAGTCCCTCTCCTAATCCGTCATTTGTGTCTTCAGGATATGAATACACGAAGGGCTAACACTAGAAGAATGGAGGGTGACAATGTGAATGAAGAAGCTCCTCCTCAAGATAATCAAGCTCCACAAGCTCCGATCAATCCTCCAGCTATGACGGATGTGGAGGTTAGGTCGGCTTTGCTAATGTTGACCCAAGCCATGACGACTCAGGCTAAAGCCATGACAAATCAAGCCCAAGCTATGATGGCTCAATCCAATAGATATTTTGTGACTCATGTGAACCCTAATGTGAATTATGTGACTTCTAGATTGAGCATTTTGCTAGGATAAGCCCTCTCGAGTTTCTTGGTTTTACAGTCGAAGAGGATCCTCAAGAATTTGTGGATGAGCTTTATAAAACACGTGATGCCATGGGGGGGTGACTTCGGTAGAGAAAGCGGAGCTTTCCGCTTACCAACTAAAGGATATTGCTCAAGTTTGGTATACTCAATATAAGAAAAATTGGCCGGCAGGAGCGGGTCACATAGAATGGGAGGTGTTTAAGAAAGCATTTATTGATAGGTTTTTTCCCTGAGAGATGAGGGAATCTAAGGTGGAGGATTTCATTAACCTTAGGCAAGGTAGCATGAGTGTTAACAAGTATGCCTTGAAATTTACCCAACTATCCAAGTATGCTCCATCTATGGTGGCAGATCCGAGGGATGAGATGAATAGGTTTTTGACGGGTGTGTCCGACTTAGTTGGAGAAGAATGTCATACGACAATGCTCCATGATAACATGAATATCTCTAGGCTTATGGTGTATGCCCAACAAATTGAGGAGTCAAAACTCAAGAGAAATAATAGAGAGGTAAAAAGAGTTAGGTCCGATGAGCAAGGTCAACCAAGGTTCAAAAAGAGATCCTTCAATCAAGATTCGTCCAATTATTCTCCAATTGTTAACAAGGATAGGGTGTCTAACCCTAAATCTCAAGGAGGAAATGGAGGCGGTTCTTCTTTTGAAAGATCTATATGTGCCAAATGTGGGAAGCAACATGTGGGTAAGTGCCTAGCCGGCATTGATGGTTGCTTTAGGTGTGGAAAGAAAGGTCATAAGATGAGAGATTTCCCGACACTCATGGAAAAAGGGAGAGAGGTTAAGCAAGCTCCTCCTCGTGGTCTGGTTCCCATTCCTCCAAATTATGGTCGCTTCTATGCACTCCGGTCTAGAGAGGACAAATGAGCCTTTCCGGATGAAGGCATTGGTATGTTGATAGTTCCTTATAGATTTAAATGTTTTATTAGATCCCTATGCTACTTGTTAGACTTTGATGTTAACCTTAGTAGGGGTTTTCTCCCAAGGGGGAGATGGTATGCTTAAATAACAAGATTGTTGAGAGTTCCTTGTGGCTTGTTTCATGTTTTGCAGTTATGTGTGATTTATGTGTTTCCATGATCTCCTTATGATATGCATGTTCTTGAGAAATTCATGTTTAGAAAGAAAATGAGTTTTCATGATTTATATGTTCCTCATGTTGTTGTGCATTTAGTATGAGTTGCCTATATGCTTCTTGAGATAAATTGTTGAACATGATTTAACATGTTTTTGAGAGTAATTGCATAATTTGCTTCATGATTATTAAGTTGAACATGATTTGAGTTGGAGAAGGTAGTTCCTCCTATGAATGTTGAAATGTTGAGTTTTCATGCATAATGGGTTGTTGGTTGTAGTTCTTACTTCCTTGTGTTGCATTGAGTATGTTGAGATGGAGTTGATGTATCCTCATTTGAATTGTGAATTATTTTATGTTTCATGCATGATGGGCTGCTAGTCTTGAGTCTTAATTAATTCCGTAAGGTGTCTAAATCGTCATTCGAGGATGAATGTTCCCAAGGGGAAGATATTGTAACAACCAGGAAACTAGTAGGCTTAACTAGAGCTTGTCGTACAGGTTAGAGTGATAAAACTTGCATCTCGAACTTAGAATGAAGGTTTTAGGGGTTAAACGTCAAGGTACGACCCCACAAGGACCAACCAAAGGTCCTTCAGGAGGACCCTAAAGCCTAACCTCCAAGTTGCGCAAAAACTGACCTACGGATCGGGACCTACGGGGTATAGGTCCATCCACGCCTCGTGGGTGAGCTTCGTAGCTCAAGCCCCCACTCAACAGGCTGCAGACCACGAACCACGCCCAACCAGGATGCGCCATGGTCCCACCCACGGTCCGTGGGTCAGGGTCGTGGATCATGCCTGCAATCTTCCCAAAGTCGGCCAAGGCTAGGGGTCATTAGGGAAATTTCTATTTTAGTTAGTTTGATGTGAGGTCATTTTATGTTGTTTTAATTCACCTGTATAAGTTTTTTTAAGTCATTAACTAACCCATACAGTTCATAAAATCTCAAGATCCAAATCCATAACCAACTTTTCCCCAAATAAACTCTCTAGAATTCCAAGGAAGAAGAAGAAGAAAGGTGGAGCTAGGGTTGAAGAATCAAGATTTTCTCCCCAAATTCGTGGTAAATATTCAATAAGGTATGGTAGCTCTTCATCTATGGGTAGCCTTCACCCATAGAGCCCCTCCAAAACCCCCAATTTCAAAGTAAGAAATCCCATAAAGCTAGGGTTTTACTCCAAGTCATGGAATTACTTCAAAAAGGATGTTAATGATTTAATTACTTTATATTATTATCAAATTGATGATTTATTACTATTTTATGATGAATTCCTCAAGAATCAATGAATTTCTTATATTCCCAAATTGTATCTTAAAGTGTGGGTATTGATTGATGTTAGTAGAATGTTATAGAATTATTAATGTTATGAATTGATTACTTGAATTATGTTATCATCCATGTCTAAAGTAGTAACAATCTCTTTATCCCATAATAATGAACGCAAGTAATGAAATGTTAAGTACTCTGTGGGGAATAATGCTAAGCACCGAGTGGATATTGATATGAGATGGAAGCTCTCACGTGAATTGAGGCGGGGTTTCTAGTAGCAATCTCTTGAGATGGATGCCCATACATGAGCTGAGGCAGTATCTAGTAGCAATCTCCTTATCCCATAAATTATGTGCCCTCATAAGTTCTTAGCTTGTGGATCCACCTAAGCTAAGTTAATGGTCTGGATTCCATGATTTGCTCATATGGTCTATATCTGTTAAGGATTACCCCTATAATGAATAATTATGAACTATGGCTTCTCAAGAATGCACTACTTAGTGTGGGTGGGGGTATGGGACTTCATCCATGCATTGCACAAGTAGACTTTGAGAGTATTCATGGTGTGTTCCTTTATGCTATAATGACTTGCGAAATGAATATGCTTATGATGATGCTACTAAGCATATTGACATGAAGGCTAAATGTAATGAAGTATGCTTAATATGGATTGTTGCTATGAGTTGCTTTCCTTGTGTAACGACTCGGAAAATGATAGAGTGAAACTAGAGCCTCACATGTGAGTTTAGATTCGAGAACTTAATGAAATGATTATATTTGAATTTGACCCAAAAAGTTCTTTAAAATGTGCTTCGGAAGTTACCGGAAACTTGTTTAGCTACTTATAAAAAGATCCGTTTCGTTTTTCGAAAATCCGACTTCATATTCTTGTTTAGGGGGTCAAATTGAGTGGGAAATGGGTCTAACCCAAATTTTAGAGCAACCGTATCAAAATCCGAAATTTCCAAGTGAAGCCTTTTTCGAGGGTCTACTTTGAAGGGTCATATCTCCTAGCACACGAATTATTTGGGTGGCCAATAATATATCCATGGAAAGCCCTTTGAGTTAGCTACCTAACGCACTTCGTTTCACCTCATTCGGAGTTCGGACGAAGAAGTTATGCCCATTTTCGTAAAGTCTGTCCGGCAGGGAAT
>NW_006239375.1:180580-202224 GCF_000226075.1 Solanum tuberosum | reverse complement strand
ATGAATGATTATGAACTATGGCTTCTCAAGAATGCACTACTTAGTGTGGGTGGGGGTATGTGACTTCATCCATGCATTGCCCAAGTAGACTTTGAGAGTAGTCATGGTGTGTTCATTTATGCTATAACGACTTATGAAATGAATATGCTTATGATGATGCTACTAAGCATATTGACATGAAGGCTAAATGTAATGAAGTATGCTTAATGTGGATTGTTGCTATGACTTGCTTTCCTTGATATGACTTAGTAAATGTGAAGGTGTCCTTGTCCATGAGTATTAACTAAAGATGAGATCAAAGAATGGTAAGTATGATTATGGTGGCCTAAGAGTGGGACCTAGTGTAGATGGGATTATGGGATCTTTATCTATGAATTGCACAAGTATAACTTAGGGTTTCTTATGAGAGGGTTCTATTTTGATATGATGATGTAAGTATTGACTATGATAGTATGAATTATGAACTATAATTACTCAAGATGCTTTTCTTAGTATGGGTAGGAGAATGGGATCTTACTCATGCATTGCACAAGTAAACTTTGAGGGTGCTTATGGTATGTTTCTATTATGCTATGATGAACTATATGTTGAATATGCTTGTGACTTATGATTTTTATACTAATATGCATGATGATTCTCAAACTTGGTAAAGTGCATGCTTTTCAACTAAAATGTCCTTTTTAGCATGTTTTAAAGATTTTTAAGCATGGTTATCATACTTAGTTCATTTTTGTACTAATCCATATCTTCTACATTTTTCACAAAAATGTGGGTTCCGGTTCTTAAGGCGATCTTCTCGTGGTTCAAGCTTGGATCGACTATTCTCCTACCTTGTGGTGAGTCCATAAGATTAGAGGACATATGAGTCATTAGTGGTTTCCTTCTAGTCATTTTATGTTCGTATTATGTTGAAAGGGATGTGACTCTCTTTTTTAATCAGAGATTATATTAGATGGCTAATTGAGACAAGTTAGACTTCCACTTGCTTTTATAAAAGACGTTGATTGTATGGATAAAGTTTTAAATTTTTTTGCATCATTTATTTTATCTTATGTTATGATATGCTAAGGGGCCTGTATGAGACCTTTTGGGGTTGAGTACATCTTGTCACACCTATGAGGGGTACTCCTAGGTTGTGACAGTAGAGTCCTTTTCATGGGTGTTAAGTGCACCACATCTAGTGAGAAGGAGGCTGCGAAGTGTCTTAGGAAACTTCACCTTCTTGCTATTCTTATCGTGCGTGGGTATGATCTACCTTCTAACTCGTCGTTATGGGTTTCAGATCATGCCTCCTCGTAGAGCTTACGGAAGGAATGTGAAATCCCGCAACACTAACGCAACTCCTCCAGCCCCAGACCCGGAAGTTTCGAATGTAGAGTTTCGGAATGTAATTCATCTTTTGGCTCACAGTGTGACTAACCAAAACAATCAACATGTTCCAGTTCATGCGAATGCTAGTGGTGGATCAGTGGAGGCTAGGGTTTGTGATTTTATTAGGATGAATCCGCCTGAGTTTCTAGGGTCGCAAGTTGTAGAAGATCCCTAGAACTTCATTGATGAGGTCAAGAAAATCTTTGGAGTAATGCAAGTGACTGGAAATGATAGGGTAGAGTTGGCGTCCTACCAGCTTAAGGATGTATCTCACATATGGTTCACACAGTGTAAAGAAAACAGGGGTGGGAATGCAGCTCCTGTGACTTGGGAATGCTTTATTGGAGCTGTTCTAGACAGATTCCTTCCGAGAGAGTTGAGGGAGTCTAAGGCTCAGGAATTCATGAATTTGAGGCAAGGTATAATGTCATTCCAAGAGTACGAGCTCAAGTTCACCCAATCAAGTATGCTCCGCATATGGTCGCTGATTCGAGGGCATATATGTCTAAGTTTTTGTATAGTGTGTCTGAATTAGTGAAGACAGAGTGCATGAATGTTATGTTGTTAGATGATATGAATATCTCTAGGCTTATGACTCACGCTCAGCAGGTTGAGGGAGACAAGCTTAGAGAATAGGCTAAGGACAACAAAAAGGCTAGGACAGGTAACTATGATTACTCTCAGTAGAAATCGGGTGGTGGAAATCGCTCTCCGTTTCAGAAGAAATTTACCACCCCAGCACCTTCATCAGCTAGTGCTCCATCCTCCGAGTTTCGACAAGATCAGAAAGGTGAGGCATCAGGCTCTAAGTCTCAGGAAGTGTAGTAAGAACCATCCGGGCGAGTGTCTTGCAGGGAAAGAAGGATGTCACACAATTCTCCCTCAGGAATATAATTACATTGTTGCCAAAAGTGAGCTCATTTGCAATAAGGACAAGGTCTTACCGCTTGTAAATAATCCTCATTCCCGTTCATCCCACGAAAAGTATTAATTAATAGAAAAAAATATGTATCAAAATAAATAAACAAATAAATAAAAAGAAAGAGTATAACCTACAAGAATAGTTAATTTCTAAGTCCCCAGCAGCGGCGCCAAATACTTGTTGCTCCCAATTGCACACGCAAGTGTACGCGATCGCACAAGTAATATAGTGGCTCTTAAAAGAACCGGATTATCGAATCCAAAGGACTTGTCAATTAATTATTCTTACTAAATTATATTAATTCTAATTATTTATTTAAGGGGAGGATTTCAAAAGATGAATATATTAACTAAACTAAAAATAAAGATAAAATAACTAAAAAGCAATTAACTAAGAAAAGATAGATGTTTACACAATCAATGAATGAATCGATCTAGGATTATAATTTAACTAACAATCATGTTTAGCATCAATTTCATCAACTTATTTGATTATCTAGTTATTGATTCACAGGGTTAAATGTATGATTATGGTTTCCCGACCTCTAATCGCCTACGATAAATGACAACCAAACTACATCGTTGAGCGGGGATAGGTTGGACCAAGTACCAAGCAGTACGATTTCTTCCTGTATAGTGACCAAGCATGGTTTCTAGGTATATACCTATCCTAGATACAAATTAACCCTAATTATTAATAGAAAATAATGCTCCTTATATTCCATGTTCTATCCCTCTTATTCTTCTCCCGAGTTCAATTCGGACAATATGTTTAATTCAATGGTGATCAAGCATCAAAATAGTAATCACAAGAATATAAGAACAACTAATATTATAAACAAATCATGCCGAATCGAAATCACTAAACAATCATATTATAAGTAAATATAATCCAAGAGCGAGAAGTTTAACTCCACATACACATAGAGAAATTACAACCCATCATTCAAACAAAAGATGTAAAATAAATAAAAGAGAAGAAAAGATGAAATCCTAAATCAAAAGTTAATTTTTATATTCTCCCCCCCCCCCTTCCTAATAATTATTCTTATGGAGTATTTATAAATGTAGGAAACCCTGAATAAAATAATGGATTTCAAAACAAATTAGGAACCGAAATCTAAAGGAATCCACTTTCTACTTGAACTGTGCCGCCTCAATTCTTTTAGTGTTGCCACCTTCCGTTGTTTGACACGTGGTAGAAAGACCAATTGCAATTCAATTTGAATTGTTGATTTTTATCGATATTTTATATATATATAAACATTAATATAAAATTCAATTTAATTCATTAAGCTGCCTGCTAGATTTCATTCTCCAATCTTCCATCTTTAATTCATTTTAGCTCCAAACTTCTTTATTTTTTCATCAATTTAATCCTACAAATAAAATACACTATTAAGCACAATTCATAAAGTCCATGCTCAAAAAAGACAAATATAAATAATAAATGTGAGGTAAATAATGATTAAAAATATGTATTTTGGCCTCACATCAGTCACACTGGTCATAAGTTGAGGGATTGCCTTTCTTCTGAAGAGGGACAGGGAGGTAACAATAGTAGGGTTCAGTCTACAGCTTCAGCAGCACCAGCAGGTCGCCCAACTTAGCAGGATGCTTCATCTGGTACAGGAGGTGGTCAACGCCAAAACAGGTTGTATGCTCTCCAGGTTCGCCACGATCAGGAAGATTCTCCTTATGTGGTCACTGGTACGTTACGAGTCTTTCACTTAGATGTTTATGCTTTGTTAGATACATGTGCTATTCTTTCCTTTGTAACTCCATATATAGCAGTGAACTTTGGTGTCGGTCTAGAAACTCTTTCAGAACCCTTCTCAGTCTCTACCCCACTTGGTGACCAAGTTATAGCTATATAGGTATACATAAATTGCCCTATCACAGTCTCTCAGAAAGTCACCTCAGCAGATCTTGTAGAGTCAGAAATGGTAGACTTTGATGTCATTCTAGGCATGGATTGATTACATTCCTGTTATGCCTCAGTCGATTGTAGAACTAGGATCGTTCGTTTCTAGTTTCGTGAAGAAGCTCAAAAGAATCCTTTATATTTGAGCTTCGATTTTGAAGTCATCCTTAATATTTCACTTGGAGCACAAATAGTCCCTCTTGTTTATTAAATTGGTGCACATTTGGTCACTTCAGTAACTGGCTGTGAACTTTTAACAGTCCTTTTCCCCCCAATATTGCAACAACAATTTCATAATAAAAAAATGAAGATCGTTATTTGAATAATTCAAAGGGATAGATTTGTCACGACCCAGGGGTACACCCTAGAAGTAGCATGGCATATAGAACCCCGAAGGACTCAATACAAGCCACTTAGCATATCATAACATAAGCATAGAACAATAAAGAGTAAAAACACATTTCAAGTCCATGTCTAAATTTTTCATAAAGGAAAGCGGAAGTCTAGACTTATCTCAATGTAGCCTTCTATTAAAATACTTGAATTAAATAGGGTCACAGACCATACAACATAATCCGAAAAGGAAACACGAGAAATGAAACTACAAGTGAAACATTTGTCCTCGAAACATGAGGACTCGCCACAAGCTAGGAGAATAGTCGAATCCAAGCTTTAACTCCAATGATTACCGCCTTAAGAACCGGACCCTACACTTGTGGAAAACGTAGGAAAAGCATGGGTTAGTACAAAAATGCATTAAGTATGATAGCCATGCATAAAAACCTTGAAAACATGCTAAAAGGACATTTTTATTGAAAATATGCACTTTATCAAGTTTAAGAATCATCATGAAGGTTAGTTTAGAAGCATAAGTCATAAGCATAGTCAACATATAGATCATAATAACATAATGGAACCATACCATAAGTACCCTCAAAGCATACTTGTGAAATGCATGAATGAGACCCCATAAATCCCACCCATGCTAAGTAAGGCTTCTTGAGTAGTAATAGCTCATAATTCATATTTTTATTTATATTAATTATTGTGGGAAATAAGCCTTAACTGACATGAGACCATGTGAGCTTAACATGTAATCCGGTGACTCCCACACCAAAAAGGGTTGGTCTACTTGCCTAAGGTAGAACTGATAATTTTAGCTTAGGTGGATCCACTAGCTAAATACCTATGAGGGCACATAGTTTATGGGATAAGGATCTGCTACTACAAACCCAGACTCAACTAACGTAGACGGTTTCCATCTCATGAGATACATACTTTGGGAACTCAGACTCAACTAAGGTAGAAGTAACCCATTTGGAAAGCCGGACTCAACTAGTGTAAAGCTTTCCTTGGAAGTCGGACTCAACTAGTGTAAAAGCTTCCATCTCATATACAATATCCACTCGGTGCTAAGCATTAATTCCCATGAAGTACATATTAAGTCTTGACTTTAGTTCATATCATGGAAGAGTGTCTTGACACTCAATCCAACATAATTCATAAGATAGCTCATAGATTCAATAGGTGAGAATAGCCTTTCAACCTTAGAATCATCATATTGTGAGAAAACCTTTTACATCATATCATATTCATACATAGGTGTGTAAATGATAATAACCTTTCAACAACACACAACAAGATCATGATCATAATCACTTTACTCTCAAAGTGTTCATAAAGAATATACATAAATCGCATAATCATACTTAGTTCTCATACTTTGCCCTTCAAGGACCATAGATCATATTCCATCAACACATCTAGAATTACTACATTAGACATGGATGATAACATAATTCAAGTAGTTCAATCACTACATGCATAATTCTATCATGTTCTACTTGCATCAATCAATACCCACACTTTGAGATCCAAATTGTGAAAATAGGGGAATTCATGGATTCTTGGGGAATTCAACATAAAACCATATAAAATAATCAATTTATCCATAATAGGACATAATTCAATAATAATAAACAAATTTGAAAGGAATCCATGAGATTGAAGTCAAACCCTAACTTTTGGGGAAATACTAGTTTTGATATTGAATTTGGAGGGACTCCATGGATGAAGGACTACCATACCTTAGCTATGAATCCCCACGAAATTGAGTAGAAAAACCTTGCTCTTTAAAACCCTAGGCCCCAACTTCATTCTTCTTCTTCCTTGAGTTCTAGAGAGAGAATTTTTGAGGAGGATGAGTTCTTTTGGGAATTTAGAAATAATGATTTGTATGAGTTAGTTTAGGGGTCTAAAATCCTTTTATAGGTGTTTAAAAATACGCTAAAATGACATCACTTAATACTAATTAAAAATGAAAAAACCCAAAGTACCCCTAACTAAACCCTCTTAACCGACTCCAGGCCACCACCCACAAGACCCCTTCCATGGGGCGTGGACTGACCCATGACCCATACTGGTTGGATGTGGGTTGATGACTGGAAGTTTGGCCCTTCCACGGATGCACCCTCCACGGGGCGTGGACCCACTCACGGGGCATGGGTCCATCCGTAGGGTACTATTTTGGGCAGATTTGAAGGGTCCTCCTCAAGGATCCATGGTTGGTCCTTAGGGGTTGTACCTCAACGTTCTAACCCAAAAACCTATATTTTAAGTACGGGGAGGTATATCTAAGACTCTAACCCTCACGTCAAGCTCTAGTTTAGCCTACTAATTTCTGGGGTGTTACAATATCTCCCCCTTGGGAACATTCGTCCTCGAATGACGATCTAGACACCTTACGGAAGTAAAGAATCAAGACTAGCAGCCCATCATGCATGAAATATCAAAGAATGTACAATTCAAAGGAGGAAACTTCAACTCCATCTCAAACATAATCAATGCAACACAAGGAAGTAGAAACTACATCTAACAACTCATTATACATGAAACTCAACATTTCTCATATTCATAGGAGGAACAACCTTCTTCAACTAGAAGCATGCTCAACACAATTTCATGGAGCCTTTATGCAATATAATTTCAAAGACAAAGCCAAATCATGCTCAACAAGTCAACTCATGAAGCATATAGGTAACTCTTTGCTCAATGCACAACAACATGAGGAAAATCAATCATAAAAACTCATTTTCTTATTAAACAAAAATTTCTCAAGAACATGCATAACATAAGGAGATCATGGAAAAACTCATATATCAAACATGACTCCCAAAACAAGGAAAACTCAAGAGGAAATACTTCTCTCAATCTAGGGTAGGAGTAGAAGGAAAGAGATGAGGATAGTGGGACTTCATATCTGCCTCGGCCTCCCAAGTAGCACCCTCAACTAAATGATTTCTCCATAAAACCTTCACAGAAGCTATTTCCTTATTTCTCAATCTTTTAACTTGCCGATCTATAATCTCGACCGGAACTTCCTCATACGAAAAAGATTCATCAACCCCTAACCCTTTCTAAGGGAATAACGAATGCTGGATCTCCAACACACTTTTTGAGCATGGAAACAAGAAACACCAGATGCACCAAACCCAACTCACTTAACAATTCAAATTCATAAGCAACTTTATCAATACGTCTCAAAATTTGGCATGAGCCTTACCTGCAAGGGACTAAGTTCTCCCTTCTTGCCCAAATTCTTCACACCTTTCATAGGTGGAATTTCCAAGAAGATCCAAAATCATAAACACTAGGAACCCTCAACAATCTTGCTCTCCAAGCATACCAACTCCCCCTTGGGGAAAGCCTCAACTAATTCATTAAGCACCGCTTCCTTCCAAGTCAATAAAATTGAAATAAACCCTTGTTTAGTTTCCCATATGTCACCCAAGACAATTTGGACCCTTTGTAACTATAACACCACCCTTGGTGGAGTCCACTTAATTGAACCCTTAACCGGCCAACCCATGGTCATCTCTAACTCTTTCTTTTCTTCACTTATATGAGCCATACTACCCGTAGACAACCTACTAAGAGCACCCTCTACCACATTGGCCTTGCCGGGGTGATAAAGAACACTTATTTCATAATCCTTCCATAGTTCAAGCCACCTACTTTGGAAAAGATTCAAATACTTTTGACTAAACATATATTGTAAGCTTTTGAGATTGGTAACCCCATCAACATGAACCCCATATCGACAATGCCTCCACATCTTTAAGACAAAAACAACCGCCGCTAATTTCAGGGTCATGGGTAACATAATTCTTCTCATGGACTTTAAGTTGCCTTATAGCATAGGCAATCACCTTATCATTTCTTCTCTTTTGTTGTTATTATCACATAATCGTCACCATGACTATAATTTGAATTTCCTTTAAGTTAATTTCCCTTTGCTTGATATGTTCTGTAGAACTTTATTGCCATGAAAACTGGATAAAGAAACCAGTAAATTATTGTTAGTATTTCCAACCAAAGCTGAGATACAAAAGCCCATTTAAAAAGGAGTAATTACATGGTAGCTAATTACTCCCTCAGTCATGTTTACTTATTTATGTTTCACTTGGCATACATCTTAATAAATAATGGATAAAATTTTAATTTTATTATATCATCCTTAATTGGTAAGTCATCCCATTCACTATGAAATGAATAGTACTTAATAATAAGAATATAAAATGGTAAATTCTCTCTATATTTTTCAAAATAAAGGAGTGACAGTGAATATCTATTTTTAGTACAGTTGACGAACAAAAATGAATCGAGAAAGTATAGAGTTTTTCTTTTAACAAAGCCATCATTAGGTTGTATAAGTTGTTTGATAATATTTCAAATGGTTCCTGGTATTTATAGCCAAATGGAAAATTATGTGAATATGTTCGTGTAAATTGGAAAAATAATCTGGAGAATTATGTTTAGTTAAATTGTGATTTGGAAATGCTACGAGGATAAAAAATAATTTTAAAAAAAACTATTCTTTCTGTTAAAAGTTAACTATTAGTTAGTGGGCATACTAAAAATGCACCACTTTAGTAAACAAGAAGGACTATTAGTGCTCCATATAAAAGAACAAGGATGAATTTGTGTCTAAGTCCAAAGATGAGGTTCAATTTTTGGCCTTTTCTCTCCAGTTTCCATACGAACCAATCTTAGAAAGGAAGGGCAGTAGCTCAGTGACTATGGGTCAGTTCATTTCTTACCTTAAGGCCAGAAAGATGATCTTCAAGGGGTATATCTATCATCTAGTTTGGTTGAAGGATTCAAGCTCCGAAACCCCAACTCTTGAGTAGTAGTAAATGAGTTCCCATAAGTGTTTCCAGAAGATCTTCCTGGAGTTCCTCCCGAAAGGGAAATCAACCTCGGAATTGATCTCCTTCCAGATACCTAGACTATTTCTATTCCTCCTTACAAAATGGCTCCAGCTGAGCTTATGGAACTGAAAGAGCAGTTGAAAGACCTTTTATTAGATAATGGCTTCATCAAACCCAGTATTTCCCCATGGGGTGCACCAGTGTTGTTTGTGAAAAAGAAAGATGGTTCTCTCAGAATGTGCATTGACTATCGGTAGTTGAACAAAGTCACAATCAAGAATAAGTATCCCATCCCCAGGATTGATGACTTGTTTGACCAACTTCAGGGTGCTAGTCATTTTTCAAAATAGATTTCAGATTCGGTTATCATCAGCTCAGAGTTAGAGATAGTGACATCCCGAAAACCGCCTTCAAAACTCGGTATGGTCATTATGAATTTGTAGTTATGTCATTTGGACTAACCAATGCTCCTACAACTTTCATGAATTTGATGAACATGGTATTCAAGTAGTATTTGGACTTGTTCGTTATCGTTTTTATAGATGATATCCTCATTTATTCTAGGAATGAGGAAGAACATGCGACTCATTTGAGGGTTGTCCTACAAACTCTCAAAGATAGCCAGTTGTTTTCTAAGTTTAGTAAATATGAGTTTTGGTTTCAAACAGTTGCTTTCCTTGGGCATATTGTGTCTAGCGAAGGGATCCAAGTGGATTCTGAGAAAATAGAGGTAGTGAAGCAATGGCCCAACCATACCTCTCCTATAGATATCATAAGTTTCTTGGGTTTTGCAGGTTATTACAGAAGGTTCGTGGAAGGATTTTCATCCATAACTTCTCCGTTAACTAAGTTGACTCAGAAAAAGGTTAAGTTTCAATTGTCAGACGAGTGTGAGAAAAGCTTTGTAGAACTGAAAACTAGGTTGGATATTGCTCCTGTTTTGACTCTACCAGAGGGTTCAGACAGTTATGTGATCTACTGTGATACATCTAGAGTTGGCCTAGGTTCTGTGTTGATGCAGCAAGGTAAGGTTATAGCTTATGCTTCTAGACAACTGAAGGTTCATGAGAAGAATTATCTTACTAATGATCTCGAGCTTGCAGTCGTAGTATTTTCCCTAAAGATTTGGAGACATTACTTATATGGTGTTCACGTACATGTGTTCACATACCATAAAAGCCTTCAGTATGTGTTCACCCAGAAAAAGTTGAATCTTCGAAAGATCTAGTGGCTTGAGTTACTCAAAGACTATGATATGAATGTGCTTTACCATCCTAGTAAGGTCAATGTAGTAGCTGATGCTCAGTCTCTACTGTCTATGGGTAGTGTAGCGCATATTGAGGAAGAAATAAAGGAATTAGCAAAAGATGTTCACCGGCTTGCTCGCTTAGGAGTTTGCCTTCTGAACATATCAGATGATGGTGTGACCATTCAGAATGGCTCAGAATCTTCATTAGTAGTGGAGGTTAAGGGAAAAAAAGATAGTGATCCGATATTGCTTCAACTGAAGGGTGCAGTTCTTCAACAGAGAGTTGAGGTTTTCTCCCAAGAGGGAGATGGTGTACTTCGCTATCAATGGTGTGCTTCGCTACCAGGGTCGTTTATGTGTTCCTAAGGTGGGTGAGTTGAGACAGTAGATCCTTACAGAAGCCCATAACTCCAGGTATTCTATTCATCCAGGTGCCACTAAAATGTACCACAATCTACGAGATGTCTTTTGGTGGAATGGTATGAAGAGGGATATAGCAGATTTTGTGGCTAAGTACCCCAATTGTCAACAAGTGAAGGTAGAACATCAGAAACCAGGGGGTATAAATCAAGAGATCAACATTCCTACATGGAAGTGGGAAGTGATAAACATGGACTTCATTATAGGTTTACCTCGTACTCGCAGACAACATTATTCCATTTGGGTGATAGTAGACACAGTTACTAAGTCCGCTTAATTTTTGGCTGTTAAGACTACAGATTCGGCGAAGGACTACGCCAAGCTTTATATTAATGAGATATTCAGGTTGCATGGGATTCCTTTGTCTATAATCTCAGATAGATGTCCTCAGTTTACCTCTCATTTCTGGAAGTCATTTCAGAAAGGTCTAGGTACTCGGGTTAACCTCATCACAACATTTCATCCACAGACGGATGGTCGAGCAGAGCGTACCATATGAACCTTAGAGGACATGTTGAGAGATTGTGTGATCGACTTCAAGGGTAGTTGGAATGATCACCCTCATTTTGTAGAGTTCACCTACAATAATAGCTACCATTCCAGTATTCATATGGCACCTTATGAGGCATTGTATGGGCGTAGATGTAGATCTCCAGTTGTGAAGTAGGTAAGAGAGCCTTGATAGGGCCAGATTCGGTTCATGATGCTATGGAAAAAGTTCAGTTCATTAGAGACAGACTTAAGACGGCCCAGAATCATCAGAAGTCCTATGCAGATGTCAGGAGAAGGGACTTAGAGTTTGAGATTGATGATTGGGTTTTCCTGAAAGTGTCACCTATGAAGGGGGTGATGAGATTTGGCAAGAAAGGGAAGCTTAGTCCCAGATATGTAGGTCCTTACAAGGTTCTGAAAAGGATTGGTAAAGTGGCTTATAAGTTAGAGTTGCCCACAAAACTAGCAATAGTCCATCCCGTCTTTCACATTTCGTTGTTGAAGAAGTGTCTAGGTAATCCAGCATCTACAGTGCCATTAGAGAGTGTGGCTATGAAGGATAGTCTCACTTATGAGGATGTGTCAATTGATATGTTCGAAGGTTGAGAAACAAAAGTCGCTTCAGTTAAGGTTTTGTGGAGGAGTCAGTCCGTAGAGGGACCTACTTGGGAAGCAGAAGCAGCCATGAAGGTCAAGTATCCTCATCTCTTTCCTTCTGATTCCATTCCATCTTGAGGTAATAGTTCCCCTCTAATCTTTCAGTTACTCATGCGTAAATTCAGTCTTAGTAACTTGTTCCTTCAGTTAGTCTTGCATTTTCACCGTATTTGCATGTTCTTGGAACTTAGTTCAGTCATATTTCAGCTGCCACTACTTAGTGGTAGGGATTGCAGCTCTTTCCCTCCATATTATGCTAGTTTAGTCTTCATTCGAGGATGAATGTTCCCAAGAGAGAGATAATGTAACACCCCGTATCCTAAACAGACCAGAATGCAGATTTCAGAGGTTGCAGGTGCCACCGATGCGGACCACCCACGGACTGTAGGTGGGCTTCCGTGGATGGCCACCTACAGCCCCTCTCAGAAAAGTCCTGAAAATTGTCTAAGGGTCGACCCAGGGGTGGACCCATGGACCGTAGGTCAGACCATGGGTCGTGATCCTGGTTCATGGATCGAGACCCCAGGACACCCTTCTCTGAAAGTCAACGACGGTTGACAGGATGGACTGTGGGTCAGACGACGGTCCGTCGGTCAGTCCGTCGAATGGCCCCAACATCTTTTAAGGCAGGGGTCGTTTGGTCTTTTCCCTATGTGTTGGACCCCTAAACTACGTTGTTTAACGACTAAACTATGTATTTTTTGTCAGTTTTAGCCTAGTAACTTAATCAAAACCTACCCTATTCAATCTTTCACAAAAAAATCATTGATCTTAGAGCAAGAGAGGAGAAAGAGGCAACCCAAATCCCTCCAAGAACACAGAAAGTTCTCGTCAGTTCCAGCCTCGAAATCGAAAGATTTCTCCTTGAATTTCATCACCAGGTATGTGGGATTTCACTAGTGGGTTCCTTTCACCCATTAGGTCCCTAGATTTCAGTCAGAATCTTGATTCCCTAAATATTGTTTAGACCTAAGGTTTCTAGAATTTCAGATAATTGTTGTGATTTAGCTGTTAGAATACTTTAAATTAGATTATCATGATTTCGTAACATTGTTGCTTAGTTTCTTGCATGAAATTTAGAACCATAGATGTGTTGATTCTTTTAGTTCATGAATTACACTTGCTAGGTCAGTTTATACAGATATACATGCCTCATTTTACAAATGTTTCATTATAAATACTTAATGTTGCATTTTCAGTTAGCATGTCAGAATCTTGAGCTATCTAGTTATTTCAGCTATTGTGTATCTTATACATTCTATTGAGAGTAGACTTCATACTGAGTTGGACTAGGTTCAGTCACCCTCGTAGTCCCAGAACTACGTGCTCTCGTAGGTAAGTCCTCTCTGTGGGCATTATACATACTGATCACGCCAATCATGCCTCTATACCCTTGGCAAGGTATATTCGGTCCTCTCGATGGGGCGTATACATCAGACTCCATATTTAGCTCATGTAGTTTTACGTCGGTTATTAGTAGCTCCTACAGTCAGATTCTAGTGTAATGACCAGGTTAGCAGTTAGCTCAGTACTCAGTATTTCTATCATGTTCAGATTATATCATTGCGTATCACTTTGTTTTTATTCAGCTTTATCCTATCCCTCATGCTTAGTTCCTTTCAAGTATTGATGCATAATCTGCGCTACATCTTCTCGTGATATAGGTTCAGTTTCTCAGCATCCGGATTACACATAGATTGGTTCTTGATCTCCAGTTCAGCAGTTTCAGTGGTGAGTCCTCATTCTTCGAGGACAATAGACATGTTTCTATAGTTAGTCTTTTCATTTCAGTTGTCAGTATTTGCTAGAGTTAGCTCGGGGTATGTCCCAACATATCCAGTCAGTTAGAGGCTTATTTCAGACATAGACAGAATCAGCTTTAGTTTTTGAGTTATAGTTCAGTACTCTAAACTCTTAGTTAGTATTTATATATTCAGACTTAGAATGGGTATTCCCCATCATTTAGTTTACCTCATGTTTTATACTTCCGCACAGTATTTCTTTTAAGTATGCTTATGATATTCTAGCTCAGAGTTAGCTTGGGGTCACTCGTGATCCTAGGTCCCATGTTTACATCAAGGGGGTAGCCTCGGGGTGTGACATCCTTGATCGGGAAGTCTAGAAGTTGAGAACAAAAGATAATCAGATCAGTAAAGGTTCAGTAGAAGCATCATTCAATTGAGGAAGCTACTTGGGAGACAAAGAGGGACATGTGGTACAAGTATGCTCACTTGTTTGAGGATTCAGGTACTGCACTCTTTCCCAACTTAGCCAAGCTTATTCTTGTTTAATCGCTTAAGGAAGAGATGGGTAATTGGTATACGTTGCAGCAACCCATGTCGGTTGTTATAGGTAGACCAATAATGAAGGATTTAGTCCAAAAAATATTTTGAGTAGTAACTTGAAAATCTTAGGCTACGCCAGTCCTAGACGAAATATGAGTGAGATAAGGTCTAGGGCAATCAGGGATGGGATTGGAGAACATTTCTAGGCTTGGTTAGTTTTTCTATTAGCTAAGGTATTAAGGAATCCATAAGGCCTTTTAGAATCGAATTCATCTGAGCAAAACACCTGGTATCAAACTTGGCATAAAAGTGTTAGGATAAAACATTAAGGTTCAAAAGTGTGTTGCGAAATGGGGTCCTTGGGAGGGATTTCCGAGCTACTGCCTTCATGCAACCCACTATAGCATGTGCCATGCTTATAGCTAGAGGAGGGGGATTAATTCCCTCTATTGTGGAGCCGCTATAGTGGGGTAAGTCGGGTTTTGTGCAAAATAGTCTCAAAATCGTTCATTAATTGGCCATCTCATTTTGGGGAATTATAGAGGCGGCTTAGGGTATTTTTCACTTATTTTCCATTATTCTCTTTGGTAAAGGTAAGTTAATTATTCCCCTAACTTGTAATTAGATTCTTAATCCTTAAAATATAGAGTGTTACCCTTGAGGGAGGGTTTTAACTTGAATTAATGGTGGGAAAGATCTCGATTGGGTGGAATGGTCATGGTATTGGCCTAAGATTAGGATTTGAGTATAATTCGGGTATTGTTAGGTCATTAGTCATTGATTGTTGTGTTACTTTATTGTTTTAGACCAAGAACAAGCCATGACATTGCAAAAAGGAAAAGATCGGGTTCTTTAGAGTTTCTAATACAAGTCAACACACATATCAACAAGTCACAACTGATGTAAGGAATCACGTGAATCACTTCATGAAGGAGCCTATAGAATTATTCAAGTTATAGGACCAGTGGAAATTGATAGAGAATAAAAGTCTAGAAGTCGACTCAGATTTATTTCAAATTCGTATATGTATATGTAGTATAACCACCATTTCAAATCAATTGAATCAATGCCAGCAATGCTATCGGGAGAAGGGTGGGATCCGGAAAAAATTGATGAAACGAAAGAAATTCGAGTGAATGGAAAGGACAAAATAAAGGAAAAATTCCACTGTCACCTTACAGAGACAGGCTATAACTCATGGTCACCAATATTGACTTAAAAGCACATGAAACATGTCCCATATAATCACAATATCATACACTTATTATCTCAATGAACCCACACATCAACTGTGAGTGTACCGATGTGGTACCTTAGCCATATAATATCCCGTAACAAGTGTGGTACCCGAGCCAATTGTTAGTAAATTTGTACCGATGTGGTACCCAAGCAAACCATCGATCACAAACAAAATGCACAATCACAATTACAATCACGCTCACAAAAACAACCACACTTGAAGCCACAAGTAAATTAAACAGGTTTATTGCATTGGATTATCAACATGACATCATTCATATTCACCCCTTATGTGTTTCCCGCATGAATTGCACATGTAATACTATAAATTAGTTAACATGGATACATTATATACATTAGAAACAAACAACCACCACCTACCTCGAATCAAGCCTTATAGAAAGGTTCCAGACTTAGTGAACTTTTAGAGTGAAACTTGAGTTCCACGGATGGGGTCTATGGACCATAGGAATTTGGATAGATCGTAGAAAGGTCTCGTATGAAGTAGGGCGAAATTTGTGTTTCTGAAGTTGGTTCTACGATTGACCAGTACGGACCGTAGATCCAAACCGTAGGATCAATCTGAAACGTATTCTTAAGGGTATTTGGGTCTTTTACTATAAAATTGATGCCTATACTATGTTGTTTTGACCCGAATTCTAAGTCTTATAACTACCCTTCTACTCCTAAAGTTTCCCCAACTCTTTCATTCCCTCAAATTTCCTAAATTCATCCAGGTTCATCCCCTCCAATTCTCTCCCATGGTAAAAAAGAAGAAGCTAGGTTTTCCAGTCAAGTATCCTTATTCACCATTGTTTAGGGATTCAAGATAAAGGTATGTAAGGTTTCATCAATGAGTTTCATTCACCCATTGGCACAAGGTTTCTCAATTCTCCAACTCAATTTCAATTAAATTGATTAGGTTTTCATTGAACTTTTCATGGGTTATATTTATGTTTGTTCAATCGCTTGAATTTGATCTTATCATGATTGCCTTAACCCAATTACATGATTTCCAATTGAAATCACATGAACACATGCATTAATGATGATATTGACTATGAATCCCAATTTACATGAATTTATAAAGAAGCTTGAATCTATCTGTGATGTTTTATGAAGTTATGCATGATTTATGAAAATAAAGATTTTATGATCTAGGTTACTTTAAGATGAGCATATATGAAATTGTGAAAGAATTTCTCACATATTAAGGGATCGTGGCTCGGTGAAAGGTTTTCTCACTTAGACTTGATTCAAGATTTAATGAGTTACTCTATGATGTTTAAGCTAGGATTAGTATTTGAATTTTACTTATCCATGTATGATGAAAACTTTATGAAAATGACTATTTCATTGGGATTTAACTTAGCGCCCAGAGAACTTTGAGGTGGAGGCTCAAGTAGGATAGTATCTAGTAGCAACCTCTAGTTCCAAATTACGTGTCCCCATACAATTGCCTTAAATGACCTAGCTAGTGGATCCACATATATTTCTCGATACGATACATAGTACTACCTTGACAAGTAGACTCTCCCTTCTAGATGTGCGAGTTACATTAGATTCCATGCTATGGCTCGCATGGTCTATTGTCGGTTAAAGGTAATATCCAACAAAATGAACTAAGTTACTTACAAATATTTTATAAAGCTTTCCTTATGTTTTTAAGATGTATTGACCATGTTCATGATTTACGACTCTTCTTAAATGATTTTACTATGTTTACCTTGGTCATGCATGTAATGTTTTTTATTATTTTCTTTATGATCATGTTTCATGTTTTATTGTATTTCCCTCATACTTAGTACATTCCATGTAATAATGCATACTTCTGCCTACATTGTTTCACTAATGTAGGGTTCGAAGATCTCCCTCCTCTCATCCGTGGCTAGTTGGCTTGACCATTCAAAGCTCAAGAGTTGGTGAGTCCTCATGTTCTGATGACCTTACCTTTACTTCATTATCATTATATTTTAGTTTCCTGACATTGTACGGGTAACATCCTGACCACTTCTTTGATGTAATAGATAGCTTGTCAAGACTATGTTAGAATTCTGCTTATATGTCAAACGTTTTACTTTGATATGATTTCTCTTATTTCTATTATATTGTGTGAATGTATGTCAAGTGGCTTGTGTAGGGCATCTCGGGGTCTTATACACTATGTCATGTCTAGGATATACTTTGGGTCGTGACATGGAACAATATATATTAGCAATTTTTTAAGAATTTAAATGATAATGGTGGTATCAATCCCTTTTATGGGATTCGACCCATTGGAAATAAGATCTAAGAAAGTTTACTAAAATTTACCTGGTCTTAAATGGAAGCTCAACCGTCAACTGTAGATTCTCCATAGTTGAAACTTTTAGTTTATCCAAAAGCCTACATCGTTCACCTAGAATGGAGGATAGGTCACCCACTTCAAAACTAGTTCAACATTTTCGAGATGGGTTAGAGCTTTAGAATTTGGGTTACAAAGGATCTTAGCATATAGCGATAGAGGACAAGACTGTCGAACACTTAATCGCCGGAATTGAATTTTCACGGCAAAGTCAACTAGATGGAGAAAAGAAAGCTTCTAAGCTCTTGTTTGTAGCACCAGCTTGATCCCTTTTGTTGGGTCTTTCTACTTTGGTTTTGCTTTTCTTTCTTTAGTTTGTAATTTAGGCCTTTCTGGCCAGAAATTTTCCTTCTTTTTTTACTGAAATTGCCTTATGGCCTACTTGATATTAAAAAAAAAGTATTTTTTAGGTAGAAAATATAATAGTATTTTACCTTATTTAACGTGTGGATCATCGTAATAGTTGAGAAATAAAATTATTTTAAGTAATTATAGTATCCATTCTTACATGGCTACTTATTTTGTTCCCTCATTTATATCATGACGACTAAAATGAATCCACATTATTATTTTTATATTTTATTTTCTTTTTTCTTCTTTCCTTTTTACCCCTCCCTAGAAGCTCCCACCTTTTTTCTCCTATGGTGACTAAAACTCACAATCTCAGGGTTGGAAGAGATACTTACCATTTAAGCAATTATGTTATGCTGAGAAAAGTGGAGCTAATGAATCTTCTGTATTTGGGTCTTAATCTCCAAATCTTCACAAAAAATGATACAACGCCGAATGAAGTCTCTGCATGAAATGTGTGGTATGTAAAATAGTTGACTTTATAATGAAACTATAATTGATAAAGCTGGAAAACTAACCACGAATGTGCTATACATCAAGATCATAAAATATCCAATTACAGGAATGTAAGAAACATTATGATTATCAACATCAATTAGTGAAACTAAAGAGCTCAAGATGAACTTATGAAACTGAACAATCAATAACTAAATTGAATGTTCCTTAGTTGAATATCTTTATGCCATGCATTTTTCAAAACTCTTTACAACTACTGACTAAAATCTTATTTCATAAAATATCATACTTTTTAAGTTAACCCGACATAATCTCCATGGGAACACATGTAGTTTGATCACTATCCAATCTGCTAAGCCACCACATACGATGTCGGGGTATGAGTCATACATATTTTGTGGATCCATAATAAGCTTTTACCAGGGGCATATAGAGTAGTCACCCAAACAAATGGTATGATCCTTAATCTACGTTGATATACATAGTTTCGTACATTCATTATCTAAATATATGCCTTTTTGGTGTTAACCATTACTCAAAAAATCATCATGAAACAGCTTTAATCTCATATGTCATAATTTGGCATAACACCTATGAAAAACATGTTTGTCTTGGAAGCCCATATGTCATAACATGAATTATGTACATATCTTGTAAAGATAATAAGAGATGCATGTTTGACTTTAATTCCATAAGTCATAACGTAAATCATATGCATATATTGTAGATATCATGAGAAAACATACTTCATAGTTCATACGATGAAAATCATTGAAGAACACATGAAATTCATATACCATAGTTCATAATTTGAAATCATGTAATCATATCATAAATCACAGGGGTTCATAGTTTTGGGCAAAACCTAATAGAATTGATGCTTGAATGAATGTCATAAGAATCATAATTTATGCTTTTAAAATCTCATGGTGAAAAAAAGACAGACTCTTGAAATAAGATTTTCTTAGAGAATGAATAAAATCATAAGAATTCATGAATTCATAAAGAATTGTCATGAGAAACATGAATTTCTATACATACATAACTTGATAGTTCGTAAATATTCTTCCAGTAATTTTTGTGGAAGATTTCACAAGGGCATCAAGAATCAAGGAAACATATGATAGCATCACAAAATTTACTTTTGGGGAATTTCACAGCTCATTATTCTAGGATTCATAGCAAAAGAAGAATTTTCAAGAATTCATCAAGAAATCGTTAAGAAGTTATTAAGAGGTCATTAATAAATCATAAAACTTAAGTTTTCAAACTATAAATAGTTACTTTCATAGTTATTCATAATTTCAGGGATGCTTTCATAGAGGATTCTTGGGGTTTCATAAAGAATCAAGATCAATTCAAGAACATAGGATTTCATTCTAACCATAATTCATTCATGGAAGATACTTTGAAATATCGGAACATAGTTTGTGGGGAAGAACAAGTTGTTCCAACACGTGGAGACAACCTTACAAGCCTTATACGCTCCAAATTCTTGTGAAAGGCTGATCTTCAAAGGAAAAAGATACCAAGAATTCATTTCTTGAACCTTGGAAGTGGATTTTCTTGAATGGATTCCATGGGTAGGAGGTATTAATTTGTGTTTAGATTAAGATATTATTAATATTCTATGGCCAAATATGATGGAAGAACCTTGGAGAAAGTTGAGTTCTTGAGTGCTTCTCTTTCTAGGATAAATTTTTGGACTAGGAAAGTGAACCCACATATTTGGGGGTTAATAAGACGCTTCTGGTGTGTACTATTGCACAGAAAATGCCTTGGAGGCGCAACAAGGTAGCAGCCGCTACCTCAATGTGCTATCAAGCAGCTGGCGCACAACACGATAATGTCTAGTAAAATGGACATAACTTCGTGTATAAATATTGGGTTGACAAATGATTTGTTGCATTGGAAAGTAGACTAGAATAATTTTAAATTGATAAATTATGGTCCACATAACTCTTCATATTCTTTGAGATATTCCCGATTGAAGTTGACCCTATCAAAAACTTACATCGAAACTCAATCGGTAAAGGAGCGTTCAACTCAACTTTGTGCTAGAGGATTTTTATGACCTTAATTGATCTCCAAAACTCTTCCCATACTAAAGAAATGACCTTAGCAAATATTCATAAATAGGAATTATTTGGTTCATACCTATACGTATACAAGAATGATTCGGGTCTTAACATAGAAAATTTTAATGTGTTACCGTAGCAACTCTTATTTTGCTATATCGATTTGTTTAATAGTAAATTTAGTTGAATGTTTTAATTGATATAGAACAAAGTTCAATAACTTTATTAGGTAAATTATCAAAGTTGAGTAACCTTTCGAGATATTAACTCAACTTCTTGGCTAATGAGCTTGTGAGAAACTATTACTCCTTCACCAGACCCTCGACTATCAACTCCCATTCACATATAAATTTTAAATGTTCCAACAAAAAAATCGAAACAGTTTTTTAAAAAAAGAAGTTGAATAGAATATTACAAATGGCCAAAAATGAGGGAAAAAAGGACTAAAGGGGGAAGCACTGAATAGAGTAGGGTGGGGCGGGGTACATATTCTTTCAAAATATTAAACCAATCCAAGATAGGGTGTTAGTGAAAAATTACAAGATTACAATTGAAAATAAAATGAAGAAACAAAAATCTCTTCAGGCTGAGGCGCGGATATCTTGCTCTCTTAAAGGAGATTCAAGCCCACTGCAGCAGCTATTTTT